>NW_027254539.1:0-298392 GCF_044704955.1 Pristiophorus japonicus | reverse complement strand
GGAACCAACTTGCAGAAGATTACTGTGCAATGGTGACCATCCCGAGGTCTGGAGGCCAGGGCAAAAAGAAATGGCAGGACCTTGGTCAAGTAGTTAGTGTAAGTAATATTTTAATTTATTCAATGGGATTGCAATTGTAAAAGTGACCAGCTATATATGTCCCACCCAGCAGAAAGACACTGTAATGACTCAAGAGTCTGGTTACTGTAAACTCACTCAGGTGCAACCTGATCCATCTTTATTCCAGCCCAAGAGTGCCAGCTTGACAAAGACACACAGCTTATATACAGGTGACCAAGCACACATGTCACATGCATACAGGCCAATGACCTTCGACCGCCGCACTCTCTGGTGTCTGGTGACCCTCAAGCATTAATACATAACAACAGCCCCCTTTTAAAATTTTAACAACAGTCTTTTTACAAATTAAGACGGTCTGGGGCTTTCCTCTCACGAGTTGATCGGCTCAGTTCAACTTTGGCTTTGGGCGAGCGTTCTGAGTCCGTTGAGACTGAGGGCTGAGTAGCCGATCTGATGGGAGTGGTCATGACCACATCAGAGACTGAACGTTCAGAGTCAGTAATGTCAGCAGAGTCTTCTGATGAGTGAACAATGGTTGGTTGGTCACTGACTGCATCTTCCTCACTCGATTCTAGTTCATCCGTGTGCCGCAGTTTAACCTGGTCAAGGTGTTTCCTGCCTGTTTGCCCATTCTTAAGCACGACAATAAACACTCTGTTACCCTCCTTGGCTATAACAGTGCCGGCAATCCACTTTGGACCTTGACCATAGTTCAGTACATAAACTGGATTGTTGACCGAGATGTCACATGACACGGCAACATGATCATGACACCATTGCTCACTTTGACGTCTGTTTTCATTCAAATCATGATCATTCAAATCAGGATGAACAAGAGAAAGCCTGGTCTTGAGATTTCTCTTCATCAGTAGTTCAGCAGGAGGAACCCCAGTAAGCGTATGAGGTCTTGATCTGTAACTGAGCAATATACATGACAACCGTCTCTGCAGTGAGCCCCGAGTTACACATTTCATACTTTGCTTGATGGTTTAAACAGCACGCTCTGCTTGACCATTAGAAGCAAGCTTGAATGGAACTGACCTCACATGTCTGATGTCATTGAGTTTCAAGAACTCCTGAAACTCAAGACTTGTGAAACAAGATCCGTTGTCGCTCACAACAATGTCAGGCAAACCATGAGTAGCAAACATGATACGAAGGCTCTCAATGGTAGCTGTAGATGTGCTGCATGACATAATAACACACTCTATCCATTTAGAATATGCATCTACGACGACAAAAAACATCTTTGCTAAGAACGGGCCCACAAAATCAATGTGGATCCTCCACCATGGTTTGGATGGCCACGACCAAAGACTCAGCGGAGATTACGCTGGTACTTTACTTAGCTGCGTGCAAGTATTGCACTGATGCACGCATGATTCCAGATCAGAATCAATTCCAGGCCACCATACATGAGACCTAGCAATGGACTTCATCATGACAATATCAGGATGAGTGCTATGAAGTTCACATACAAATTTTTCTTGTCCTTTCTTCGGCATGATTACACGATTACCCCACAGTAAACAGTCTGACTGAATGGACAGCTCATCCTTGCGTCGGTTGTAAGGTTTGGTCTCCTCACGCATCTCCATAGATATGGCAAATCAATCACCACTGAGCACACATCGTTTCACAACCGATAAAATAGGGTCATGGCTGGTCCAGATCCTAACTTGTTGAGCAGTGTCAGGTTTCCTTCACTCTCAAAAGCATCCATTACGAACAGTCGATCTGCAGGTTGAGGCATCTCCATCTCAGTTATGGGTAAGGGCAGACGACTCAGTGCATCGGCACAATTCTCAGTACCAGGTCTATGACAGATGACGTAATCAAAGGCAGACAATGTCAGCGCCCACCTTTGAATGCGGGACGATGCATTGGTATTAATACCTTTGTTTTCCGCAAACAATGAAATGAGTGGCTTGTGATTCATTTCTAGTTCAAAACGAAGACCAAACAGGTACTGGTGAATTTTTTTTTACCCCATACACACAGGCCAAAGCTTCTTTCTCTATCATACTGTAAGCTCTTTCCGCTTTAGACAGACTTCTCGAAGCATACGCAACAGGTTGTAGCTTGCCCGATTCATTTGCTTGTTGGGAGTACGCAGCCAACCCCATATGATGAAGCATCACAGGCCAATTCAAGACGCTTACACAGATCATAATGAACAAGCAACTTGTTTGAACATAGCAGATTCTTGGCTTTCTCAAAGGCTCTATCTTGAGATGCACTCCAGACCCAGTTATCGCCTATTCTTAGTAACACATGCAGTGGCTCTAGTAAAGTGCTCAATCTGGGTAAGAAATTACCAAAGTAGTTGAGTAGCCCCAGGAACGAACACAGCTCCGTCACATTCTGAGGCCTGGGTGCATTTTTGATGGCCTTGGTTTTCGAATCAGTGGGCCTGATGCCATCAGCAGCTATCTTCCTCCCGAGGAATTCGATTTCAGGTGCCATTAATACAAACTTACTTCGAGCATTTCAGCCTGAGTCCCACTTTGTCCAGACGCTGTAGGACTTCTTCAAGATTGTTCAAATGTTCAGCAGTGTCGCAACCTGTGACCAGAATGTCATCTTGAAACACGACAGTTCTAAGAATGGACTTCAGTAAACTTTCCATATTCCTCTGAAATATGGCTGCAGCCGAACGAACCCCAAAAGGACACCTGTTGTAGACAAACAGTCCTTTATGGGTGTTGATGCAGGTGAGTTTCTTCGAAGTGTCGACAAGCTCCTGGGTCATATAGGCCGATGTCAGATCCAGTTTCGTGAATGACTTTCCATCAGCTAGCATGGTGAACAGGTCATCAGCCCTGGGTAACGGATACTGATCCTGTTTCGAAAATTGGTTAATCGTAATCTTTTAGTCTCCACAAATCCTGACAGTGCCATCACTCTTCAACACAGGAACAATGGGACTGGCCCATTCATTAAACTCGACCGGTGATATGATTCCTTCACGCTGGAGTCTGTCAAGCTCAATTTCAACCCTCATCATGTACGGAACAGACCGAGCTTTGTGATAGACAGGCCTTGCATTAGAGTCCAGGTGAATCGTATCTTGGCCCCTATAAAATTACCAATGCCCAGTTCAAACAAAGAAGGAAACTTTTTCAATATTTGAGCACACAAAGTATCATCCACCAAGGACAACATCTTGACATCCTTCCAGTTCAGCTTGATTTTCTCGAGCCAATTCCTGACGAACAGCATTGGACCATTACCTGGGACGATCCATAATGGTAATTCGTGAACCACACCATCATATGACACCTCGATTGCTGCACTGCTGAGCACCGGTATGAGTTCCTTAGTGTAAGTACGCAACCTGACATTGACTGGACTCAGCTTCGGTTTCGCAGCCTTAGTGTCCCACAGCTTGTCGAATGTCCTTTGGTTCATTATCGACTGGCTCACACTCATGCCCAGCTCCATTGACATGCCATTCAGCTTCACATTAACGACTATCGGCTGGCTCTTGCTCAGGAACGAATACAGTCCGTTCACTTCCTCCTCGGGTTGCGTATCCGGGCCATACTGAACTGGTCCTCATCAACCACGTGGTGAGCCGCACCACGCTTGCTCCGTTGTGGACACATCCTGTGAAGATGCCCCGCTTTCGAATATCTATTGCATGAGTATTATCTAAAGCGACACTGATGAGGCCGATGATGCCCCCAAATGCCGACAGGGTGAAATCTGGTTTGAACTAGTTGGCAGGCTTTGAGCAGAGGCAGGTGTTGCGTAAGCAGCTCTGCCCAAAAATGATGCCATCTTGTTTACATTGCTTGCCGTGGAACTCCGACTCGTCGATGATATCGTCATCCATCGTCATGCATGCCTGGGCAGTTGCGATGGCCTTTTTCAAATCCAGCATCTCTGCAGCCAACAGCTTCCTGAGGATCGCATCATGGCTGATGCCTATCACGAAAACACCACGCAGCATGTCTTCCAGTATGTTCCCGAACTTACACGGCTCAGCAAGACGTCGCAGGTCGGCGACAAATCCCGACACGACCTGGCTCTCAGCACCGAACATGCGTGTAGAAACGGAAGCGTGATATGACGATCCCCTCTTGTGGCTTCAGATGGTTACCCACCAATGTACACAATTCCTCGTACCCTTTTTCCGCCGGATGTACAGGCGAGAGAAGATACTTCATGAGGCCGTAAATTTTCGGACCACAAACGGTGAGAACTGCCCTGCACTTAACTGCGTAGGTCTCTGCTTCCATGCCACTGGCCACAAAATACTGATCCAGGCGGTCGACAAAATCCGCCCAATCCTCGCCCTCCACGAATCTCTCCAGGATTTCAACCCTGCCCATTGTGCATGCGAAGGTTCTTAAATTACCTCGTCGTCAATTGTAATGACTCAAGAGTCTGGTTACTGTAAACTCACTCAGGTGCAACCTGATCCATCTTTATTCCAGCCCGAGAGTGACAAAGACACCCAGCTTATATACAGATGACCAAGCACACATGCCACATGCGTACAGCCCGATGACCTCCAACCACGGCGCTCTCTGGTGTCTGGTGACCCCCAAGCATTAATACATAACAGACACCCTCTCTAAAAAGTTATATTTTCATCTTTGCAGAGAAAGGTGGCACACAACAAATGGGAAGCACTCAAATAGGAGGAGGCATAGCAAATCTGTACCACTGCAAGAGAGGGTCGCTACTTTGATAGGTCCTGCCTGGAGAAAAGCAACCACCACTGCACAAGCTGGGCTCACACTCGAGAGAGAGAGGGTAAGTCCTGCAAATTCCACAATCTGGCTTTGCTAAATGTTAAGTACTGCGTGGGCTAGCCATGCTTCGGTTCATGGGGATGTCTCCGTCAGCTATGCTTCGGTTAATGCAATGTGCTATCATTCATTGTGGTCCTTCAAATCAGCCTGCTGCCTGCGCTGTGTGAGCCTACTCAGGCCACCCACCCTGCCCCTTCCTTTGTTGCTCACCATTTGTCTGTTCTGTTATATTTTGCAGAACTTGAGGCCAACCCTGACGATGTAGAAGAAGATTCAGACCCGGACGAGCCTGAAGAGGAGAACATCTTCCAATCCCTCCTTCCAGACAAAGAGCATGGGGGTCAGGGGGAGGGGAAGGGGGAGGTGATGGATGAAGCCCCCACTGTTGTACTCACCTTGGAAAGGGTGCAGGAGGCGCTCATTAAGGCACCAGGCCCTTTCCTGAGTGGTTCAAGTATTGTTGTGACATTCCATGGTTTCCCACAGTCCGAGATTGGGGATTCAGTGCGGTGCAGCGAGGCACACCCAGGGCCCCACCATCAGAGGCTGCGGGTGCCAGTGGGGTGCAGCCCCCACACCTCCAGCATGAACTGAGATTCCCATTGGTGTGAACAAAAGAGCTGTTGCAAGGCATTCCTCGCTGATTGTCCCTTTGACTGCTCTTGATCACCCTGTTAGTGGGTGTCAATGGCCCCATCCCAGAACGCATTGTCCACTAGGATGGCGTAAATGTCCGTTCAGCCTGCCATTGTCTGTGTTGAAAGCCTGTTCTGGGGTCTATTGCTGCCTGGGGTGTGTCGAACTGCCTTTGCCTGCCTGCTGGGTTCTGAGTCATGTTTATGATGTTGACCCCCTGATCCATCGCCACGTTGGAGGTAGAGTTGCGTGCACATATTATCTTGGTTTCCTCCTCCCCCGCCATAAAAGTCTGAGCCAGCAACGCCGCCGCTTCCAAGGTCTCTTTTAACTTTCTGAAAATCCCGGCATGACCGATGGCCTCAATAAAGAAATCCCTGAGCATCTCCCCCCTGCAGGCATCTGTGAACTTAGAGGCTGGCCAAGTGCCGGAGGTCCGCAACGAATTCCGGTCTGCTCAGTCCTTCCCGACATCGGTGGGTACAAAATCTGTGTCGGGCCATGTGTATGCTGCTCGCCGGTTTGAGGTGCCCACCGATTAGTTTGCTGAGCTCTTCAAAGGTTTTGTCCGCCGGCTTCTTGGGTGCTAGCAGGTCTTTCATGAGCGTGTAAGTCTTAGGTCCACAGCTGGTCAGTAGATGAGCCCTTCGCTATTTGGCCTCTGCATCTCCCAGCTAGTCCTTCGTGACAAAGCTCTGCTGAAGCCTCTCAACGAAATCGTCCCAGTCTTCAACACAGTACCGTTCCTCTGTGCTACCGGTGGCCATTCTCGTGGGTCGTTAATTCCCGTTTCTCGTCACCACTGTAAAGTCCTTACACAATACCACAAGTCCACACGAGGCACATTCTATGGACAAGGTCACTCTATGACCTGAACCTTTATTCACAGAACCAAGAAGTGATGACCCTGCGTGGGACCTCCCTTTTTATATACTTGGATGACCAGGTGAGGAGTATCTTCCACAAGTTCACCCCCTGTGGTCAAGGTGTGCATTTCTCAAGTATATACAGTATTGCAGTGTTGTTACATGAAGGTTACATACATGACAGAGAGTAACACAGTTAATTCAGAAACTAGGGTCCTACACTTAAGGAAAGGTAACTTCAATGGTTTGAGGCATGAATTGGCTAGAATAGACTGGCAAATGATACTTAAAGGGTTGACAGTGGATAGGCAATGGCAAACATTTAAACATCCATGGATGAACTTCAGCAATTGTACATCCCTGTCTGGAGCAAAAATAAAACAAGGAAGGTGGCTCAACCATGGCTAACAAGGGAAATTAAGGATAGTGTTAAATCCAAGGAAGAGGCATATAAATTGGCCAGAAAAAGCAGCAAACCTGAGGACTGGGAGAAATTTTGAATTCAGCAAAGGAGGACAAAAGGTTTAATTAAGAGGGGAAAAATAGAGTACGAGAAGAAGCTTGCTGGGAACATAAAAACTGACTGCAAAAGCTTCTATAGATATGTGGAGAGAAAAAGATGAGTGAAGACAAACATAGTCGGATTCAGGTGAATTTATAATGGGGAACAAAGAAATGTAACATCACTTTTTAAAAAGGGAGGGAGAGAGAAAGCGGGTAATTATAGACCGGTCAGCATGACATCAGTAGTGGGTATAATGTTGGAATCAATTATTAAGGATGAAATAGCAGCGCATTTGGAAAGCATTGACAGGATCGGTCCAAGTTAGCATGGATTTATGAAGGGGAAGTCATGCTTGACAAATCTTCTGGAATTTTTTGAGGAAGTAACTAGTAGAGTGGACAAGGAAGAACCAGTGGATGTGGTGTATTTGGACTTTCAAAAGGCTTTTGACAAGGTACCACATAAGATATTGGTGTGCAAAATCAAAGCACATGGTCTTGGAGGTAATACACTGACATGGATAGAGAACTGGTTGGCAAACAGGAAGCAGAGAGTCGGGATAAACGGGTCCTTTTCAGAATGGCAGGCAGTGACTAGTGGAGTGCCGCAGGGCTCAGTACTGGGACCCCAGTTCTTTATAATATACATCAATGATTTGGATGAAGGAATTGAGTGTAATATCTCCAAGTTTGCAGATGACACTAAACTGGATGGCGGTGTGAGCTGTGAGGGGGATGCTAGGAGGCTGCAGGGTGACTTGGACAGGTTACGTGAGTGGGCAAATACATGGCAGATGCAGTATAATGTGGATAAATGTGAGGTTAGCCACTTTGGGAGCAAAAACGCGAAGACAGAATATTATCTGAATGTCGGCAGATTAGGAAAAGGGGATGTGCAACGAGACCTGGGTGTCATGGTTCATCAGTCACTGAAAGTGGGCATGCAGGTACAGCAGGCGGTGAAGAAGGCAAATGGTATGTTGGCCTTCATAGCTAGGGGATTTGAGTATAGGAGCAGGGAGGTCTTACGGCAGTTGTACAGGGCCTTAGTGAGGCCTCACCTGGAATATTTTGTACAGTTTTGGTCTCCTAATCTGAGGAAGGACGTTCTTGCTATTGAGGGAGTGTAGCGAAGGTTCACCAGACTGATTCCAGGGATGGCTGGAATGTCATATGAGGAGAGACTGGATCAACTGGACCTTTATTCACTGGAGTTTAGAAGGATGAGAGGGGATCTCATAGAAACGTATAAGATTCTGACGGGACTGGACAGGTTAGATGCGGGAAGAATGTTCCCAATGTTGGGGAAGTCCAGAACCAGGGGACATAGTCTTAGGATAAGGGGTAGGCCATTTAGGACTAAGATGAGGAGAAACTTCTTCACTCAGAGAGGTGTTAACCTAAGGAATTCCCTGCCGCAGAGAGTTGTTGATGCCAGTTCATAGGATATATTCAAGAGGGAGTTAGTTATGGTCCTTACGGCTAAGGGGATCAAGGGGTATGGAGAGAAAGTAGGAAAGGTGTACTGAGGGAATGATCAGCCATGATCTTATTGAATGGCGGTGTAGGCTCAAAGGGCCGAATGGCCTACTCCTGCACCTATTTTCTTTGTTTCTATGGTATTAACTGGACAGAAGAGGTAGGTAAAGGGGATAAGGGAATGGAGGTCCTACAATATGTACAGGACTCCTTTCTAACCCAATATTTAAAAAGCCCAACAAGGGAGAATTCGCTATTGGATTGAATAATGGGGAATGAGCCAGAGCAGATAAGAGAAGTAAAAGTAGGGGAACATCTAGGCAATAGTGATCATAATATAATGAGCAGGACTAAGGCACAGTTGATATTTGTAGGCTGACAATTCATCCCCATTTTCCGGAGGCAAACAATGTGTCCCCAGGCAAACAATGTCCCCGGAAGGGTCTCTGGTTGAGGAAACTCATCCCCGAATAGAGCTATATTCATTTGTCTGCTGGTTGGCAAGAGTTGTATTTTAGCTTTATTTTTGGATAAACTGGAAAAATTCGATCTTTGTTTTTTTAAACACAAATGTACAGAAACCCCGGAGGAGAGATTCTTGTCCCATGTCTGGCCAGTTTAAGCTCAAGAACAGATTCCAGGAGCCCACTGAATGGAGGAGACGATGACGGCCCCGCCTTTCCACAATGCAACGCGGTTGACAAAAGACCCCATCGATAGCTCGGGCCGCACTACACTCTGGGGAATTGAGTCACCGGAGAAGCTGAGGGCACAGTGAGAGCTGTAAGTGAGTGGATTTACTTTACCTCAGAGATCAACATGGTGCGTGTCTTTTTTAAATAAGGCAAGCTCTACATTCTCCCACCAGGAAGAGGTTTCTGAAACCTTCTGAGACAGAGGGTGTTTCAAACCTTATATGGAAAATTTCAGTTTGTTTGGACAGATTTAAAATTGAGAAATTAAAAGTTAGGATATTCGGGGACGAGTTAGATGGTACAGCACTATTGCCAGAACATACACAAGATTTGAGATTCAGTGTATGTAAAGTGAAAATGGTGTTGACAAAAAAGTGTAATTGCTGCTTTAATGACCAGCTTCAAAAGGATTTTGCATATTTACGACCAATTGGAAAAGAAGCAACTGTATTATATTCAATATGCCAGTGATTATGCCAGTCAGTATTTTCCATTTCGAGTGGAGACAGGACATTTATAAAAGTACATAAAGGTACCACTAAACATAAAGCTGCTAGTTCAAGTACTGTTACTGATTTTTTTTGCAAGTTGAGCCAACGCAGAGTGAGCAAGCAGGAATATTTGCATATCACACCATTAGACATAATCACAGTTTCAGGTCAATAGTCTGTACTTCCAATTTAAATAAAAATGTCACCCACCCAAAATTCTTATGAGCGCAGACAACGCTTGAAGCAACAGTTGCAAATGTTTTTTCTCCATGGGCAAATGATGAACTAATTGAAGACCTAAAAGATGTTCAATATTTGTCACTGTCTTTTGATGCATTGAATAATGGATATGTAAAATTGCTTCCTGTCTTGTTTCACTATTTCAAGGCTTGTAAAGGCAGTTCATGTGTGCAAACTAAACTTATGGATGTTGTTGAACTTAACGGAGACGTCAGAACTTTTTGCAACGGAGATAATAAATAAAGTTGTGGCATTGTCAGCAGATAACACAAACAAAAACTTTGGCAGCCTGCACAGACATGGAAGAGAAAATGTGCACAACAAAGTAAAGACAAGCTTAAAAAGGGAAGTGATAGGCCCTGGATGCCTTGCTCACATCATGCATTAATATGCCCAATCTGCAAGGGATGCAATCCCAGTAGATGTTGAGAATATTCTAATTGAAATTTTGGATATTTTCATATGTTCATTAGTTGCATGAATAGATTTTGTGAGTATATGGGACAAGATTATCTGAATATATTAGGATACAGTAATGTCAGGCTGTCAATGTTTCCTGCTTTAGAGAGGATCCTTCAACTTTGAGTCATTGAAGTCAATTTTGTCAGAGGAAAAGTGCTCAGCAGGTCTTCACAAAATGTAACAAAATCTGGCTTGCTTTTATCCATGCAAACATGCAACCTTTTCATGACATAAGCATTTCGCTTAAGGGCGATGATCGCTGTGCAGTCGAATGGATCGACTGGGCCTGTATTCACTGGAGTTTAGAAGGATGAGAGGGGATCTCATAGAAACATATAAAATTCTGACGGGACTGGACAGGTTAGATGCAGGAAGAATGTTCCCGATGTGGGGGAAGTCCAGAACCAGGGGACACAGTCTAAGGATAAAGGGTAAGCCATTTAAGACTGATGAGGAGAAACTTCTTCACTCAGAGAGTTGTTAACCTGTGGAATTCCCTGCCGCAGAGAGTTGTTGATGCCAGTTCATTGGATATATTCAAGAGGGAGTTAGATATGGCCTTTACGGCTAAAGGGATCAAGGGGTATGGAGAGAAAGCAGGAAAGGGGTACTGAAGTGAATGATCAGCCATGATCTTATTGAATGGTGGTGCAGGCTCGAAGGGCCAAATGGCCTACTCCTGCACCTATTTTCTATGTTTCTATGTTTCTTTGAGTCAGACGATATCTTAAACAATATCAAAAAGAAGCTGGTCAAAGTCAAAATTACCTCCAGTCTCCTTCCAACTAATCTATCAAATTGCTTCAGAATTGTAATCACTTCTATCAAATCACCACTTAATCTCTGTTCCAATGAAAATAGCCACAATTTTTCAAGCTTTTCTTCACATTTGTATTTCCTTATAGCAGACTAATCTGCACTATACCCTCTCTATTCCCTCAACATCCTTCCTATCGCGTGGAAACCAAAACTGCTCCCAATACTCCAACTAAGAAAGACACATCAACAAATGAGTTTGGTAGGTGAAGGTACAGATTATTTATCCCTAGAAATTTCATAGATTGTTTTGGCTGGATGGAAATGCTGTGTTTTTCCACCCTCTGAATCGTTTAATAGTTGGGGCAGGTTCTCCGCATTTGCAACAATTCAATAGATGCTCCGGCTTCACTGAGGAGGCAAGAATTGAGCAGCACCCAGCCACTCTGCGGACGCACTCAAAGCCCAAATCTGGCCGTAGAAGGCAAGTTAAAACTTTTAGACAACAGCCTCAAGGAGGACCATCTAGAGTTCATGGTGATGGAGGTCAAAAGCCACCTTGAAATTAATGGGCTGAATGGCCGGCTCCCGCTCCTAGTTCTTATGTTGATCTCAAGAGCCTCTCAGTAAGACTCAGCTACCTCTCCTCTTATCATGGACACACCATCGAAAAGATTAATTAGAAGAGAATAACATGCACACACTGATAGAATAGAAAAGCAGCAAGAAAACAACTATTAGGTTCAGGGATATTTATTTGGATTTGGAAGAATAATGAAGAATAATGAATTTAGCACATGGTATTTTGTGTTAGGAACTTTCATCTGGTATAAGTGTTGAACTGGACGGAGGACTGATGTCACTGGGACAGAGGTTCTTTATTCTGGGATTGTAGTTACTATTACAGAAATTTGTGGGTCAAATGGTCAGATGGTGGGAGGAATATGGTGCAGTAACAGACCAAGGTCTGTCAGGAAATATATTCATTAACTAATGTGGATCCAGCTGCTTGCAAGATGGAACCAACTTATCCTTTTCCAGTTCCTCAGGTTCTTCCCCTCTTGAAGAGTCTGGCAGCTGCTCCTCCTGATTCTTGCCTTAATCAACAGCCAAATAGAGCAGCATGCAGTACTCAGTGATGATGCTGGACACTTTGGCCCGTTGATATAGCAGGATACTCTGATTTATCCTGGCACCACAACTGTCTTTTCAGCATGCCTATCATGTGCTCTATGATGGATTTAGTGAAAGCATGGACTTCATTGTACTTTCTCTTGTGCTGCAGTATAAGGAACGGCACAGGGAGGTCATGAGCCAGGGCAACTGTGTGTATGATCAGCCTCCCAGGAACCAGTCTTTCACTCGGTGAGTATCTGCAAACAGCGGGGTTACTGTTAACTACCTGGGAACAAAGGCATAGTTTGTGCTGCCAGGGCATCCTGCAAGGTGTTATGGTGATGGTCACACACAATCTACACATTGAGGGCCCAAGTTTCCACACGATAAAAAACGGGCGCCCCTCCGAGCAGAAAAAAAACGCGCTATTCTCGAGCGCTTTGCAGCTCCTTGTCTGTTTGGCGTGGCGCCCAGGGGGGCGGAGCCTACACTCACGCCGATTTTGTAAGTGGGAGGGGGCGGGTACTATTTAAATTAGTTTTTTTCCTGCCGGCAACGCTGCGCGTGCGCGTTGGAGCGTTCGCGCATGCTCAGTGTGAAAAAAAACATTGGCACTCGGCCATTTTTGTAGTTCTTTGTAGCTGTTTAATTTTTGAACTTTTTTTAATAAAATCACATTGCCATCAGCACATCAGCACTGAGGCTACCCTTCTCACTGTCTCCTTCCCCTCCCCACCCTCCGCGGCAACAAACGGCTGTCTCCTTGCCCTCCCTCCCCTCCACAACAACAACCCGCTGTCTCCTTCTCCTCCGCGGCAACAAACCGCTGTCTCCTTCCCCTCCCTCCCCTCCACAACAACAAACCGCTTTCTGCTCCCCCACCACCCCGCTCAGCGGCATGAACAGCTTTCTCCCCCCCCACCCCTCCCGCTCAGCGGCACGAACAGCTTTCTCCCCCCCCACCCCTCCCGCTCAGCGGCACGAACAGCTTTCTCCCCCCCCACCCCTCCCGCTCAGCGGCACGAACAGCTTTCTCCCCCCGCCACCCCCCGCTCAGCGGCACGAACAGCTTTCTCCCCCCCCCCCCACTCCCGCTCAGCGGCACGAACGGCTGCAGAATTCTCCCTGGCTGAAGCACTTTCACACAGGTAGGAAGATGGTTTATTTAATCTTTTCTTTGCTTATAAATGTTTATTCAGGTTGGATTTATTTGTATAATATTTGTAGAAGTATAAATAAGGATTTATTGTAGAATTTAATGAGTTCCCTTCCCCCCCCCCCTCGTTCTGGACGCCTAATTTGTAACCTGCGCCTGATTTTTTAATGTGTAGAACAGGTTTTTTCAGTTCTACAAAAATCTTCACTGGCTCCATTCTACTTTAGTTTGGAGTACGTTTTCACTGTGGAAACTTTCAAATCAGGCGTCAGTGGCCGGACACGCCCCCTTTTGAAGAAAAACTTCTGTTCCAAAGTAGAACTGTTCTACCTGACTCGAACCTGACTCGAACTGCAGAAAAAAAAATGTGGAGAATTGCGATTTCTAAGATAGTCCTAAAAATCAGGCGCAAATCATGTGGAAACTTGGGCCCTGAGAGTGTACAACCCCTTCCTATTCATACAGTTGCCACTCCTCTGAAAAAGAACATAAAAGCCTAGATCCATGTCATTGATCACTCCCTGGAACTTAGGGAACCCAACCAGCCAAATTACTGGTTCTTGGCCTAGGTTTTGGGTTCTGATAAGTGAGAGGGCAGATCAAATGACTCCCTGCAGATCCTGAAAGCCCTGAGAAGGTGCCTCCTGTTCCCAGACCCCAAGTGTCTGAAGGCTGGAATGGAGAGCTCTCTCCAAGCCAGGGCCTCCAGGGTTACTGCCTCCTCCTTGCAAGCTGATGTTGGGGGAGGGGAATGGGGTGGGGGGGGGGTGGTGGAGGATGGTCACATTCTGAAATGAAGCTGCACAATTCTATTGATCTCTTAGAGGAAAAAGTTTCCCAGCGATGCTGCATATGAAGCCAGTGAACGGAATCAAGACCCGTGTCATCTGCCTCACGTTCTGGGGGAGCACCTTTAGTAGCTCCACGTGTTTATCCAATATCCTCCTTTTCATTATAAGACCCATGAGATCAGAGTCCAGTGCCTCCACAGACAAGGGAAGGCAACTCCACAGACTCCACTGTAGCCAAATCCTTACCCTAATCCTCCAGCTGCCTCGTGCTCAAGTTACAAGATCCTCATCCCCACTAGCTAGATGTCCCAGGTGAAAATCTCTGAGCTGGTGATGGGAGAAAGAAGACAGATGACAAAGGTGATGTAATGACTTACCTCATCCAGTACATCATTGATTAGTTTTAATGCCAATGGATCGGTGTCATCAACGCCAGGTGTTTCTAGAAACTCTTTCCCAATCAAAATCTTGCATGGAGCATAAACCTCAACGGTTTTCAATGCTGCTATTTTCATATTCTGCAGAGTTCTCTCTTTATTAGGTGTTTTCTGCATGGTTATGTATTCCTGCAGTTTTTCCTGTATGAGCAATTTCAAATGGGTCATTTTAATAATTGAAATTCAAAAGACATTTCCAACACACAAGTGCCAGGTAATGACCATCTCCAACAAGCGAGAGTCTAACCACCTCCCCTTGACATTCAACTGCATTACCATTGCTGAATCCACCACTATCAACATCCTGAAAGTCACCATTGACCAGAAACTTAACTGGACCAGCCACCTAAATACTGTGGCTACAAGAGCAGATCAGAGGCTGGGATTCACCTCCTGACTCCCCAAAGCCTTTCCACCTTCTACAAGGCACAAGTCAGGAGTGTGATGGAATACTCTCCACTTGCCTGGATGAGTGCAGCTCCAACAACACTCAAGAAGCTCAACACCATCCAGGACAAAGCAACTTGCTTTATTGGCACCCCATCCACCATCTTAAACATTCATTCCCTCCACCATTGGTGCACCGTGGCTACAGTGTGTATCATCTATAAGATGCAATGCAGCAACTCGCCAAGTCTTTTTCGACAGCACCTCCCAAACCCATAACCTCTACCACCTTGAAGGAGATGGGAAGCAGGCGCATGGGAAAACCATCACTTCCAAGTTCCTCCCCAAATCACACACCATCCTGACTTGGAAATATATCGCCGTTCCTTCATTGTCACGGGGTCAAAATCCTGGAACACTCTCCCTAACAGCACTGCCAGAGTACCTTTACCAAACGGACTGCTATGGTGGCTCACCACAACCTCCTCAAGGCCAATTAGGGATGTGAAATAAATGCTGGCCCACATCCCATGAACGGAAAAAAAAATTCGTACAATAGGCATTATGTCCAGACAGATCTGTCTAGTCTTCAGCTCTGACATTTCCCAATTAATTTTGTGTTATCATGGGGGAATTTTTCACGTCTCTGCTCCCAGTATGGAGCCTCACTAGATAAGAGCTTGGACCTACAGAGAATTAGACCTAGTGTTCTAGCCCAGCTCCCACCCTATCACCAGTCTAGTGAGGCTCCACAATGTGAATACTGCTGCGCAAAATTACTCCCCATATGGATTACTAACGTGAACATTTTTCCCCACGTTCCAATAATGGAGAAATCATTTCTACAAGTTCCAGTCAGTAACCTCCAGCAACGTGTTAGCTTCATGCAATTTTTAAAATATTCAACCCAAGGGCCTAATCTTTAACCTTAAGACATCCTGCCCTTTTCTCAAATTCTGTCACAGTATTCCAGTAGAAGAAAAATAAAAATAACATTTGAGCATATTTTATATTGGCATTGGCTAAATGTGACAAACCATACCCTAATAAATATGCGATCCTTCATTACATCTTCTCCATCGCCCATATAACACTCTGAAGTTCCAGCCAAGTCCTTTACACCTTGATGAAGTTGAATGCGCCCTGGATTTTCAATGTTCTGCAATATATTCTTCAAACAACACAAGTTAAATCAGACTTCCAAAATGGCTGAATCTATATTTAAATCAAAAATAACCAAGGTATTTTTAAAACTCGCTACCTGATCAAAAGTGCAATCTGAGAAGTAAGTAGTGAGAAGACAGAATAGCTTCTCTAATGCTTCACGAGAAGTGTTTCTTCGGTCTTCTACCACACCCATGTCATCATTAGTACCTGTCAGTTAAACGAAAAACGTATGATCATTAATGGTCGTGAATAGAGTTACAGACTGGACTATTTACCCAAATAGAGTTCACTTAAATATCCCAGAAATGAAATGCAAGAACATCTGTGTCTGTTGAGTTTCATGTCTGCCAGGCATTTGGGCCAAATGGGACAGACACTAGGGGTAAAAAGTTGTTTCTGCACTTCAGCCCATGTCATAGGGGTTCAAATACATAATTCCCTGAATGTGTGAGTGTAGCTAGATATAGTACAAGTGTAAATGAGTAATAATGAATTAATACAAGATACTGAGTAGGCTAGAGTAGTGTGCAGTTTTGGGCACTCCATTATAGAAAGGACTCGTAGATCCACCAGGATGGGAAACTATAATTACGAGATATTTGGAACAATTTCTCGTGGAGCTAAGAAGCAGAAGAGGAGTTACAATTGAGGTTTTCCAAATTATGAAGGGCTTTAACAAAGTGGATAGGGAAATATTGGGGTGAATATTGTGACACCTTTCTAATTGAAGCCTATGTCGATGGCAAATGGTTAGCCCCATATTCCCGATATAGGACTGTAATAAGTGGACGACGTGCGTGGTGGGGACTGTACATTTAGTTGCTGTTCTCTTCTCCCCAATCTTCCCCTTTGCTTGCTTCAGCCCTAATAATGGCTCGCCTGTATTTTATTTTCCAATCCTATCAAACAGCTTACACCGAAATCATTAACCTGTTCTTTCTCTTTACAGATGTTGAAATACCAGTATTTGCAATTCTTCATTTAATTTGTACTTGAACAACTTCACCTTTAAACCTACACTTCCTACAAGTCACAACTGTTGCAAAGGGAACCCTTCTGAGTTCTACCTATGCTTGCCTACTCATAGAATATATGGAGCATTATAGCTCAAGTCCTGGGCCTAGAAATTCAGCACCCGTCATTTGGGAGCTACGGGTGACGAATTGGGACCAAAATGGCTTCTGGGCAGTGCGCACACATTTCTGGTGCGGGCCATGCAGAACGCTATCTTGCTGAGGATGGTAGGGCAGTCGTTAGGAGCCTGCTCTAGAAGTATTGTAAGTAGGAAGATCGTGGCGTCAATCAGCGTGCAACCTTGATTTGACGGCAGCCCTGCCATTTTTGTCATTATCGCTGGAGTTAATGCCTTGTGTTAACTTCGCACAGCTGAACATGAATTCAGCAGCAGGAAGGAACCCCACGCCCCCAACCGCCCCCCCACCGCCACCACAGTGCTATTTAAATGGATCATCAACAAATTTCAGGTAACTTGCTTTTTGATTTCTACTGGCACTGTGTAAGTTTATGGAAGTGTTTGGGGCTTCTAGAGTTATTTAAAGTTGGAGAGGTGAGAATGAGTGCTTTTGCAAGTGAAGAAGCCCTTGCTGCTAACTTCAAGGGTTCTTGTCACACCATTTGCTCCCAGTCATGGGTGCTCTAGTTGTTATCACCCTTGGCCTGCAGCATGATAGGGAGATGGAGCAGAGGCAGAAAAGAGGACAAGCTGCTCGCAAAGGGAGGAGAAGGAGGGAGAGAAGGGCTCTCAGAAGGAGACTTTACCAACTAGGGTCTTCCGAGAGCAATTCTCTTACTTCAACCTGAGCGAGTGTATGGGACATCTGCACTTTACGAAGAAGGTGCACACAGAACGCCGCCATTTCTTGCAACCAGACCTGCCGCTCACTCCATGGCAAGACAAGGTCTTCTTAGGCGGTCCCTCGTATCGAGGATGACTTGCTTCCACACCAAAAAGGGATGAGTTCACAGGTGTTTCAATGAAGGGCCTGACATTCCAGGTCCCGAAATACATATTGAAGGGTAGAAGATGCCTGTGCATGGATTTTTTAAATTTGCGATGGCCGTTGCACATCAGGAGAAGGGCGACTGGATTGAATGTCACCAAAATCAAGGTCGCTGAATGGAGCGGGAGCAGGTACAGCAGGAGAGGCGGCAAGGAGCAGAGGAGTGGCGCGGTCGGGGCGAAGGAGCGGCGAGAGATTGTAGAGCGACGTGATCGGGGCCCAGGAGAGGAGAGAGCTCAGGGGCAGCACAGGCCAGCCCACACTGCGATATGTGTGCGCACTGGGTCCGTGCAGGAGAGCTGGTCTCCAGTCGTCTTGGTTAATCGTTGCCACTGGAACAAGACCTAGCTCTGTCAAGCCCATGGTAAAAACACTGCTGCCACTGGCTGTAAAGGTGACCATGGCCTTGAGTTTCTTCACATCAGGATCCTTCCAGGTTAGAGCAGGCAATATCTGCAACATCTCACAGTTTGCCGTCCACTGCTGCACAAGAGAGATGACAGAAGCTCTTTATGCGAGGGGAGGGGACTTAATTAACCAGAAAGAAGCAAGTGGAGCATGCACGTGGCTTTGCCAGGATAGCGGACTACCCCATGGTGCAGGGCATCATCGCTTGAACGCACGTGGCTTTGCGGGCATCACATATAAAGGCTGAGATAGAAACATAGAAAATAGGTGCAGGAGTAGGCCATTCGGCCCTTCGAGCCTGCACCGCCATTCAATATGATCATGGCTGATCATGCAACTTCAGTACCCCTTTCCTGCTTTCTCTCCATACCCCTTGAGCCCTTTAGCTGTAAGGGCCACATCTAACTCCTTTTGAATATATCTAATGAACTGGCCTCAACAACTTTCTGCGGTAGAGAATTCCATAGGTTCACTATTCTCTGAGTGAAGAAGTTTCTCCTCATCTCGGTCCTAAATGGCTTACCCCTTATCCTTAGACTGTGGCCCCTGGTTCTGGATTTCCCCAATATCGGGAACATTTTTCCCAGCATCTAACCTGTCCAATCCCATCAGAATTTTATATGTTTCTATGAGATTCCCTCTCATTCATCTAAATTCCAGTGAATATAAGCCTAGTCGATCCAGTCTTTCTTCATATGTCAGTCCTGCCATCCCGAGAATCAGTCTGGTGAACCTTTGCTGCACTCCCTCAATAGCAAGAATGTCCTTCCTCAGATTAGGATACCAAAACTGTACACAATATTCAAGGTGTGGCCTCACCTCTACAACTGCAGCAAGATCTCCCTGCTCCTATACTCAAATCCTCTCACTATGAAGGCCAACATGCCATTTGCCTTTTTCACCGCCTGCTGTACCTGCATGCCAACTTTCAATGACTGATGTACCATGAAATCCAGGTCCTGTTGCACCTCTCCTTTTACTAATCTGACACCATTCAGATAATATTCTGCATCCCTGTTTTTACCACGAAAGTAGATAACCTCACATTTATCCACATTATACTGCAATTGCCCACTCACATAACCTGTCCAAGTCATCCTGCAGCCTCTTAGCATCCTCCTCACAGCTCACACTGCCACACAGTTTAGTGTCATCTGCAAACGTGGAGATATTACATTCAATTCCTTTGTGCAAATCATTAATGTATATTGTAAATAGAAACATAGAAAATAGGTGCAGGTGTAGGACATTCGGCCATTCGAGCTTGCACCGCCATTCAATGAGTTCATGGCTGAACATGCAACTTCAGTACCCAATTCCTGCTTTCTCGCCATACCCCTTGATCCCCCTAGTAGTAAGGACTACATCTAACTCCTTTTTGAAAATATTTAGTGAATTGGCCTCAACAACTTTCTGTGGTAGAGAATTCCACAGGTTCAACACTCTCTGGGTGAAGAAGTTTCTCCTCATCTCGGTCCTAAATGGCTTACCCCTTATCCTTAGACTGTGACCCCTGGTTCTGGACTTCCCCAACATTGGGAACATTCTTCCTGCATCTAACCTGTCTAAACCCGTCAGAATTTTAAACGTTTCTATGAGATCCCCTCTCATTCTTCTGAACTCCAGTGAATACAAGCCCAGTTGATCCAATCTTTCTTGATATGTCAGTCCCGCCATCCCGGGAATCAGTCTGGTGAACCTTCGCTGCACTCCCTCAATAGCAAGAATGTCCTTCCTCAAGTTAGGAGACCAAAACTGTACACAATACTCCAGGTGTGGCCTCACCAAGGCCCTGTACAACTGTAGCAACACCTCCCTGCCCCTGTACTCAAATCCCCTTGCTATGAAGGCCAACGTGCTATTTGCTTTCTTAACTGCCTGCTGTACATGCATGCCAACCTTCAATGACTGATGTACCATGACACCCAGGTCTCGTTGCACCTCCCCTTTTCCTAATCTGTCACCATTCAGATAATAGCCTGTCTCTCTGTTTTTACCACCAAAGTGGATAACCTCACATTTATCCACATTATACTTCATCTGCCATGCATTTGCCCACTCACCTAACCTATCCAAGTCACTCTGCAGCCTCATAGCATCCTCCTCGCAGCTCACACTGCCACCCAACTTAGTGTCATCCGCAAATTTGGAGATACTACATTTAATCCCCTCGTCTAAATCATTAATGTACAATGTAAACAGCTGGGGCCCCAGCACAGAACCTTGCGGTACCCCACTAGTCACTGCCTGCCATTCTGAAAAGTACCCATTTACTCCTACTCTTTGCTTCCTGTCTGCCAATCAGTTCTCTATCCACATCTATACATTACCCCCAATAGTTTTGCACACTAATCTCTTGTGTGGGACCTTGTCAAAAGCCTTTAGAAAGTCCAAATACACCACATCACTGGTTCTCTCTTGTCCAGTCTACTAGTTACAACCTCAAAAAATTCTAGAAGATTTGTCAAGCGTGATTTTCCTTTCATAAATCCATGCTGACTTGGACCAATCCTGTCACTGCTTTCCAAATGCGCTGCTATTACGTCTTTAATAATTGATTGCAACATTTTCCCCACTACCGATGTCAGGCTAACCAGTCTATAATTCCTTGTTTTCTTTCTCCCTCCTTTTTTAAAAAGTTGGGTTACATTAGCTACCCTACAATCCATAGGAACTGATTCAGAGTCTATAGAATGTTGGAAAATGACCACCAATACATCCACTATTTCTAGTGCCACTTCATTAAATACTCTGGGATGCAGACTATCAGGCCCTGGGGATTTATCAGCCTTCAATCCCATCAATTTCCCTAACACCATTTACTGACTAATAAGGATATCCTTCAGTTCCTCCTTCTCGCTAGACCCTCGGTCCCCAGTATTTCCGGAAGGTTATTTATGTCTTTCTTAGTGAAGACAGAACCAAAGTTTTGTTCAATTGGTCTGCCATTTCTTTGTTCCTCATTATAAATTCACCTGATTCTGATTGCAAGGGACCTACATTTGTCTTCACTAATCTTTTTCTCTTCACATATCTATAGAAGCTTTCGTAGTCAGTTTTTATGTTCCCGGCAAGCTTGCTCTCATTCTCTCTTTTCCCCCTCCTAATTAAACCCTTTGTCCTCCTCTGCTGAAGTCTAAATTTCTCCTAGTCCTCAGGTTTGCTGCTTTTTCTCGACAATTTATATGCCTCTTCCTTGGATTTAACACTATCCCTAATTTCCCTTGCTAGCCACAGTTGAGCCACCTTTCCCGTTTTATTTTTACGCCAGACAGGGATGTACAATTGCTGAAGTTCATCCATGTGATCTTTAAAAGTCTGCCATTGCCTATCCACCGTCAGCCCTTTAAGTATCATTCGCCAGTCTATTCTATCCAATTCACGTCTCATACCATTGAAGTTACCTTTCTTTAAGTTCAGGACCATAGTCTCTGAATTAACTGTGTTACTCTCCATCTTAATGAAGAATTCTATCATCTGATGGTCACTCTTCCCCAAGGGGCCTCGCACAACAAGATTGCTAATTAATCCTCTCTCATTACACATCACTCAGTCTAGGATGGCCTGCTCTCTCGTTTGTTCCTCGACATATTGGTCTAGAAAACACTCCCTTATACACTCCAGGAAATCCTCCTCCACCGTGTTGCTACCAGTTTGGTTAGCCCAATCTATATGTAGATTAAAGTCACCCATGATAACTGCTGTACCTTTACTGCATGCATCCCTAATTTCCTGTTTGATGCCACCCCAACCTCACTACCACTGTTTGGTGGTCTGTACACAACTCCCATTAGCGTTTTCTGCCCACTGATGTTCCGCAGCTCTACCCATACAGATTCCACATCATCCAAGCTAATGTCCTTCCTTACTATTGCGTTAATCTCCTCTTTTACCAGCATCACTACCCCACCTCCTTTTCCTTTCTGTCTATCCTTCCTGAATATTGAATAGCCCTGGATGTTGAGTTCCAAGCCTTGGTCACCCTGGAGCCATGTCTCCGTAATCCTAATTACATCATTTCCGTTAACAGCTATCTGCGCAGTTAATTCATCCACCTTATTCCGAATGCTCCGCAGTGTATCGCAACCCCAAAAGTTACAACTCGCTCAATGTGCAGTTGGTGTGCGACCACGCTCAGCACATCATGATGGTGAATGCCCAGCATCCTGGCAGCATTCTTGATGCTTTTATTCTGTGCCAGTCTGCTGTTTCCTCAACCTTTGAGCCACCAAGAAAACACCAAGACAAACCAGAGGTTGGCTACTGGGTGACAAGGGCTACCAGTGCCACGTACTAGTCAGAGTAGGAATCGCAGGATAGCTCAGATGAATACGTGGCTTGAGGAGTGTGCACAAGGGAGGGATTCAAATTCCTGGGACATTGGTACCGGTTCTGGGGGAGGTGGGACCAGTACAAACCGGACAGTTTGCACCTGGGCAGGACCGGAACCAATGTCCTAGGGGGAGTGTTTGCTAGTGCTGTTGCGGAAGGGTTATGCTAATATGGCAGGGGGATGGGAACCTATGCAGGGAGACAGAGGGAAATAGAATGGGACAGAAGCAAAAGATAGAAAGAAGAAAAATAAAAGTGGAAGGCAGAGAAACCCAAGGCAAAAATCAAAAAGGGCCACATTGCAGCAAAATTCTAAAGGGGCAAAGTGTGTTAAAAAAACAAGCCTGAAGGCTCTGTGCTTCAATGCGAGGAGTATTCGTAATAAGGTGGACGAATTAACTGCAATTAATGAATATGATATAATTGGCATCATAGAGACATGGCTCCAGGGTGACCAAGGCTGGGAACTCAACATCCAGAGGTATTCAACATTCAGGAAGGATAGACAGAAAGGAAAAGGAGGTGGGGAAGTGTTGCTGGTTAAA
Source organism: Pristiophorus japonicus (assembly GCF_044704955.1). Classification (NCBI taxonomy): domain Eukaryota; kingdom Metazoa; phylum Chordata; class Chondrichthyes; family Pristiophoridae; genus Pristiophorus; species Pristiophorus japonicus. The sequence continues at coordinate 275,059 of NW_027254539.1, read as the reverse complement.
GATGAAATTAAATTAATGCAATAGTAAGGAAGGACAAAAGCTTGGATGATGTGGAATCTGTATGGGTGGAGCTGCGGAATACCAAAGGGCAGAAAACGTATTGGAATAAAAGCCACCCCAAAGCAAACATTCCAATCAAACTATATCCATTTCTCCATCCAATATTACATTAAAAAATCAACCATTCACCCTTGTGCATTCCCTTAGTGCCCATCTTGCACGGAGCTCTGCCTATCCCAGTGCTCCTACATTGTGCTACCCCAGTGGATGCAGCATGGTTGTTGAAAGGCTGCTAATTTTCAGTGGGGGAAATGCAGATGACCTTGCAGGCGACCTCAAGGAGCTTTGGGCCTAGTAGGCCTGGCTTTCTACTGCACCACCTTGGCATGGGCAGCAGCTGTCTGGGCTGACAGGGAACAGCAAGGGCACTGCAGGAGTCGAGTGGTGGGAGGACAAATGCTGTCATCCTGAGAGAGGACAGCAGGATCGGCCTCCACAAATCCATTGCCACTCCCCCGGGGCAGCACCTCAGCAATCCTAGTAACCTGTTGGAGAACAAACTGCTGGACTGCTATGGCACCCTGCATGCTCCTTTCAACACTGGAGGAGAGGTGAAAGAGGAAGAGAGGCTGCAACTGAGACAGCCGCTTTCTGCCCGGGCTCTACGTGAACAAATAAGCCACGAGCGATACCTGTAACTTCAACCACAACTCCCCATTCACCAACAGTCCCACACCCTTTACCTTTCCTGTCACTGTCCGTAACATCCTCCTCTTTCCCACAATGCAAAAATAAAAGCCAACACAAATTACACATTCCAATCCAAATTTATAAATTAAATCTGTTATGTATGTAAACATTATAACTGTATGAGACTTGCCACCAGAGGGCGCACCTGTTGGGCGGCCCAAGGGTCACCTGCATACCTCATGCAAGCGAGTATAAAAGGTTGTCTGCCATGCTGCTTTGGCACTCTGGAGTTTTATTAAAGAGACTAAGGTCACATCAGTTTAAGCTCACAGTACTCAGTCTTGTGGAGTTATTCTAAACATAACAATTGGCGACGAGTAACAGATCGCGAACTTTCACGTGGTTATGGCCGCCGTTGGTATTCTTGAGCGATTTGTAGAGGGTGATGATTGGGAAGCCTTCGTTGAACGTCTCGACGAGTACTTCGTGGCCAACAAGCTGGATGCGGACAATAAAGCGATCAAGCGCAGCGTGATTTTCCTCACCGTTTGTGGGTGTACAACATACGGCCTCATCAAACATCTGCTAGCACCGACAAAACCAACGGAAAAGACTTATGCAGAGTTGTGTACGCTGGTTCAGGAATACCTCAAGCAGAAGGAGAGCATCTTAATGGCCAGGTATCGCTTCTATACGGACCATTGCTCCGAGGGCCAGCACTTGGCGAGTTATGTCGCCGACCTAAGACGCCTTGAGGGACCTTGTGATTTTGCTGGATATTTGGGGGAAATGCTGCAGGATTTTTTCGTGCTTGGAATCGGCCACGAGGTCATTCTTTGCAAGCTGCTATCTGCCGAATCCCCAGACCTGAACAAGGCCATCACAATAGCCCAGGCTTTCATGTTCACGAACGATAATACTAAACTGATATCTTCTCAGCATCGAAGCTCACCGGCAAGTACTGTACATAAAATAACGCCTTTAGCAGGCAGAACTGTACATGGCAGGGCCTACACGTCTGCAGCTGCAAGACCTAGAATGACTCAGAGTCCACAGTGGGGTGTAAATGCGAATCCATTAACACCATGTTGGCGCTGCGGGGGTAATCATCGAGCCCATCAATGTCGATTCAAGCACTGCGTGTGCAAAGGCTGCGAAACAATGGGGCACCTCCAGCGAATGTGCAAACGTGCTGCGACTCACTATGTGGCAGAGTCGGCAGAAGATGGTCGATCCGAAGTGGATCACACAGAATGAGTAAGAGAGGCAACTCAACCAGAGGCCGAGGAAGAAGTGTATGGGGTACACACCTTCAACATCAAGAGTCCTCCTATAATGCTGAAAGTCAAATTAAATGACATTCCAGTTTCCATGGAGTTGAACACAGGGGCGAGTCAGTCAATTATGAGCCAAAAAGCTTTTGAGAAACTGTGGGGCAACAAGGCACAAAGGCCAAACTGAGCCCGATTTATACAAAGCTGTGCACTTACACTAAAGAGCTCATACCAGTCATTGGCAGTGTGGCAGTAAAGGGATTGTACGAAGGAGCTGTGCATGACTTATCACTATGGATTGTACCAGGTGATGGCTCAACGCTGTTCGGCAGAAGCTGGCTAGGAAAGATTCAATGGAACTGGGATGACATCAGAACACTATCTTCGGTGGATGACGCCTCATGCGCTTAAGTGCTGAGCAACTTTCCGTCATTTGAACCAGGCATCAGCAACTTCACAGGCACCAAGGTGCAGATCCATCTTGTCTCTGATGCATGGTATGTTCATCACAAGGCTCGAGTGGTTCCATATATGATGAGGGAGAAAGTCGAGATCGAACTGGACAGACTTCAACGAGAGAGAAACATATCGTCAGTTGAGTTCAACGAGTGGGACAATCCGATTGTTCCGGTGTTGAAAAGCGATGGCACGGTCAGAATCTGCGGAGACTACAAGGTAACGATCAACCGAGCCTCGATACAAGACCAGTATCCACTACCCAAGGCAGATGACCTGTTCGCAACATTAGCAGGGGGGAAAGTTGTTCACCAAATTGGATCTAACGTCCGCTTACATGACACAGGAGCTGGCTGAATCTTCGACAAGATTGACGTGCATCAACACGCACAAAGGACTGTTTATATAGCACAGATGCCCTTTTGGGATTCGCTCGGCTGCTGCAATTTTCCAGAGGAACAAGGAGAGTCTGCTAAAATCGGTTCCGTGCACCGTTGTGTTTCAAGACGACATCCTGATCACCAGTCGTGACACCATCGAACACCTGCACAACCTGGAAGAGGTTCTAAGTCGACTAGACAGAGTGGGACTCAGGCTGAAATGCTCCAAGTGTGTTTTGTTGGTGCCAGAGGGCGAATTTTGGGGGAGAAAGATTGCGGCAGAGAGCATCAGACCCACGGACTCAAAGACGGAGGCCATCAAGAACGTACTCAGACAACAGAATGCGACGGAGCTGCGTTCGTTCCTGGGACTCCTCAACTATTTTGGTAACTTTCTACCCGGGTTGAGCATTTTGCTGGAACCATTGCACATGTTTCTACGTAAGGGCAACGACTGGGTTTGGGGTAAATCTCAAGAGACAGCCTTTGAGAAGGCCAGTAACCTGCTATGTTCTAATAAGTTACTTGTATTGTATGACCTGTGTAAACGTTTAGTGCTAGCTTGTGATGCATCTTCATACGGGGTCGGGTCTGTGTTACAGCAAACCAATGTATCAGGCAAACTGCAACCGGTTGCATATGCGTCTAGAAGTCTAAGGCTGAAAGAGCTGACAGTATAGTCGAGAAAGAGGCGTTAGCATGCGTATATGTGGTTAAGAAAATGCACCAATACCTATTTGGACTCTGGTTCGAGCTTGAAACCAACCACAAACTGCTCATTTCGCTGTTTTCAGAAAGCAAAGGTATAAACACCAATGCTTCATCCCACATCCAAAGATGGGCACTAACATTGTCCGCTTATGACTATGTTATCTGGCACAGACTAGGCACGGAGAACTGTGCTGATGCCCTCAGTCGGCTACTATTGCCCACCACCGGGGTGGAAATAGCGCAACCCGCAGACTTGCTTCTGGTCATGGATGTTTTTGAGAGCGAGGGGTCACCCGTCATGGCTCACCAGATCAGGACCTGGACCAACCAGGACCCTGTGCTATCACTAGTAAAAAGTTGCATCCTCAATGGGAGCTGGTCGGCTGTTCCCGGGGAAATGCAAGATGAAATTAAGCCATTTCATCGACGAAAAGATGAAATGTCCATCCAGTCAGATTGTCTCTTATGGGGTAATCGCATGGTTTTGCCAAAAAAAAGACAGGGAAATGTTTATACGTGACCTACAGTACCCACCCAGGCATAGTCATGATGAAGGCTTTCGCCAGGTCACACGTTTGGTGGCCCAGCATTGACTCGGATTTGGAGTCATGCATACACCAATGTAACACTTGCTCACAGTTGAGCAATGCACCAAGGAAGGCTCCACTGAGTCTGTGGCCATGGCCCTCCAAACCGTGGTCCAGGATCCATGTAGATTTCGCTGGCCCCTTTCTAGGAAAGATGTTCTTAGTGGTAGTGGACGCTTACTCTAAATGGATTGAATGTGCAATCATGGCATCCAGCACATCCATTGCCACCATTGAAAGCCTCCGGCCCATGTTCGCCATGCATGGCTTGCCTGACGTCCTTGTCAGTGACACTGGACCGTGTTTCACCAGTTCGGAATTCAACGAGTTCATGACCCGCAATGGCATTAAGCATGTCAGATCTGCCCCGTTTAAGCCTGCATCCAATGGTCAAGCGGAACGGGCAGTCCAAATAATCAAGCAGAGCTGAAACGCGTGACGGATGGCTCCCTGCAGACCCGTTTATCTCGGGTTCTGCTTAGTTACCGGATGCAACCCCACTCGCTTACCGGGGATCCCCCAGCGGAATTGTTAATGAAGAGAGCACTCAAAAACAGGCTCGCCTTAGTCCGCCCGGATCTTAATGATCATGTGGAAACCCGGCGTCACCGGCAAAACATGTACCATGATCGCGTGGTTGTATCCACTGACATTGATGTAAACAACCCTGTGTTTGTCCTTAATTACAGTCATGGTCCCAAATGGGTTGCTGACATTGTCTTGGCCAAGGGGGGGGCGGAAATAGAATGTTTATTGTCAAACTATGTAATGGACAAATGTGCAGAAAGCATTTGGATCAGACCAAACTGCGATTCACTGACAACCAGGAACAACTTGAAGAGGACATCACCATCATCGATCCAGCAACACACATCCAACCAGCAATCGACCTCGCTGTCAATCAAGAGGATGAACCCACCATGCCCAACAGTCCGGTCAGACCAGCCGTGCTGCAGTGCAGCAATGGCCCGACCAACTCACCCATGCCAGGGTTCGAACTCAGGCGTTCGACCAGGGAGCGAAGGGCCCCCGACTGCCTCAACTTGTAAATAACTTATATCAAAGATTTTGGGGGGAGTGATGTTATGTATGTAAACATTATAACTGTGTAAGACTTGCCACCAGAGGGCGCACCTGTTGGAGGCCCAAGGGTCACCTGTACACCTCAGGCAAGCAAGTATAAAAGGTTGTCTGCCATGCTGCTTTGGCACTCTGGAGTTTTATTAAAGAGACTAAGGTCACATCAGTTTAAGCTTACAGTACTCAGTCTTATGGAGTTATTCTAGACATAACAAAATCATGCCAGTGTACAGAAATAAACTAATCACCCTTGTGCATTCCCTTAGTGCCTCTTCAGTGTGCCTTTGCCTCTCCTGGTGTTCCTACAAGGTGCTTCCCCCAGTGGCTACAGCATGGCTGGTTGAAGGCTGCTGACTTTCAGTGGAGAAACTGCAGATGGCCTTGCAGAACGATCTCGAGCAACTCTGGGCCTTGAAGACTCAGCTGCAGGCAGAACCACCTCAGCATGCAGTCTGGGCTGGCTGGCTGACAGGCAACAGTAAAGGCACTGGCGGAGTAGCAATGGTGGGAGGATAAATGCTGTCACCCTGAGAGAGTTCAGCAGGGTCGGCCTCCACGGATGCATTATCAACCCCTGGGGCAGCATCTTAGCAATCCTAGTAATCTGTTGGAGTACAGACTGCTGGACTGCTGTGACACCCTGCAAGTCCCTTTCAACACTGGTAAACCCAGCCATGATGACAGTAGTCTCTACTTGCATGGCTTCAGTCTGAGCTTCCATTGCAGCACTCAGACATTGAGCGGCTTCTGCTTGTGCTGCAATGGAAACAGAGACTTTGGCCATCAGACCCAGCATGATGGTTGGTCCACAAGTACGTTAATGGTTCTGCCCACCTCTTCCACACTGGAAAGGACGGGCTCTAAGCTCTGCTGACAGCCCTGTGTAAGGCTGGAGCTGGACTCCTCCATGTTCCTTGACATTGCATTCAGGCTTTCTGGCAGGCCTGCCAATGCACCAAGGATTTAATTGTGCATAACCATCAACGTTCTTCTGTAGGCGCCCCATCAAGGTCTTAATCTGAGTCCTGTCTAGCAGAACCCCTGTGTGGCCTTGTCCTCCAGGGAGCTGGCAACTATGTTACCCTTTCCCCCTGCCCTGACTGCAGGCCACTCGTGCCCGGTGTCTCACCACGTGCAGATCCCCCATCCAACCTATCCTCTAAAGTATGCGGAGTGTCAGTATCTGAGCTGGTAGCTGGGAGTTTGAAATCGAGTGACTGTGTTACTTCTTCTTCACTCTCCTCTCCCTCTTCATGTTGACCCATTGACTGGGTAGGCTGGATTTCTTGGGTGTCTGAAATAAGAAAGGCACAAGGGAATGCATAAGAGAATGTGGTGAGGGAATGGAGGGAAAGCAAGAGGTGTATGTTTACACCATGTGCAGATTGTAAACCAGAAGAGATTGTGTTGATGAGGGGGAAGTGGGATGTGAAAAGGAGGATAACATATGAGGATACCATCCTCTTCTATTCTTTCAGCCCCGCCACTGGCCATGGGCTCAGCCATGCCCCTGCCGAGAATGGCCAGCATTGTCTCCTTCGTGGGGGTGAGGTCATGCAGGCAAGCCTGTCCATCGCTGGTGAAGGTCTGCTGGTGCCAGCTATGCAACACCTTTTCCTGCACGAGAAAGGGAAGTGTGGAAGAAAGAATCTATGAATCTATGGCTTATGGTAAAGGGAAGGGTTAAATTCTGTTTTTGCTATATTTGAAGAAATAATAGGACTAGAACAACACCCACACTTTTTAGCCTTGAAACTTAGAAATGTAATTAAATGACTATCTGGTATTAAAAGGGAGTCTCCTGATATTCTGCTTATCAGACTGTGAACAGGGAGAAATTATGCAAGGACAGATAGAGTGTGTGCCTCCCGAGACGACCTTTGTACTCACGGAACTAATGAATAAGATTCCTTTTCTATTTCTGTATTCTATTTCTGTATAAAGATAGGGACAATTTGCTTGTAGAGCAGACAGGAAGTGTGTCAGTGAGTGTGGTGTGACATGTTTTGGTGATGTGCGTGTCATGGTTGAATAGGTGACAGTGTGTTCAAGTGGTGAGGTGTGGGTTTGTGGCTTGCAGTAGTGGTAAGTGTGTGCGGCTGAGGTGCAGTTATGAATGTGAAGTGCGAGTCATGTTTGGTAGAGATTGTTGATAAGTGAATGATGGGGGTATGGTGCATTGAGCAGTGTGTGAGACTAGTGGTGCAGATGGTGGGATATGGCTTTTGAAGACTAATTCACTGAGTTTGACCACTTGTGTGAAATTATTAAACTTCTTCCTGCACTGAGTCCAGGTTCTCGGGGCTATTTACTACATTGGCTATCTGTTCCCACTGTAGTCTTGCATATTGCCTTGAAGGTCTCCTGGCCCCCTGTGGAAAGGGAGCCTCTCTCCTGGAGTTGACCTTCTGGACTAAGGCCTCACTGCTGCATCCAAGAACTTTGGAGCACTTTCTTTGGCTTTTGAGCCATTATTCAGTCTTCTTGTTTATAACACTTGCCTTCACAAGCAGTTCCAACACCTGTTGCGGGTAGAAGGTACCTCCCCTTTAAGAGGTGCAGACTGCCTTTAAGAAGTGGAGGCTAGTTATAATTGAAGCTAGCCTCGCACAATCTGGGGCCCCTTGCTGAGCATTCAGCCATTCAGCAGCGGGTTCTTCACTTGGCTGAATGTTACGATCATGTACATTCGGCAGCACAAATTTTATGTGCTGCCTGCAGTCCTCCAAACGGGCGTGGGTTGCTATTGCATTGCGATCCCTTGCCCAATTTTGGGGGTTAATCGAATTTCTAGGTCTTGATCTCTTCTTCTATTACATTACTGACAGTTTTGATGCTGCTACCTGCTCTCACTCTGATCAAGTGCTGGGTTTTCCAATACGTTCGCATTTGTCACATGTGGCTAATTGGGATTGCAGATGTGGCTAGTTGCATTTTTGATTAGCAAATAAAAAATGAAAAATAAAACATTGTGATTTCAATGTCTATGTGATTTCAACACTCATATTCGCAACATATTTACATGTGTACTTCAACGTTTTTGTGCATTTGTTCGTAAAATGGTAAGACAAAAAGCAGAGTGTACCAGTATTTTTTGATTGTTGTGTGCTTTACTTCCTTAGTTACTGGTTATTTGCTAAAATGATGTGTTACACAGGTGAAAATGCTAGACTTCAGCACCAAGTAAAGACTAGCAATATTGTATGGAAAGGTGAGCTGTCATCGTGGTCAGCTCGACCAAACAAAATAGCCACTCAACAAGGAGCTTCAAAAGAGCACATCATGGCAAAGGGCAAAAAAGTGTGTCTGGCATGTCTTGTTATGTAAGTCAACATTGTCTGAGGAAGTCAAACTCCAGCTCACAACAGCTGGACAAAAACCTACAAGCGCATTAAGATGTGCCATGTTTGATGAATTCATTCCAGCATTCCAAACTCTGGTGAAAGTGAAAGACTGCAACACTTTCCATTCTATAGCCTCTGCAGCTACTAGAGCATCTTCAATATCTGCCATCGACAACATAATGTCAACATCAATGGGACTTCCACCCCCAGAACATCCCTAGCTTTGGCAGGCCTGCTAAAGATCCTCACTAACACACTAAATTAGGCTCTTGGTCAGAATGATTTGAAGCCAAGAATGGGTGGCTTAGCTGTACGAGGGGGAAGGAGGAAGGTCAGGAATCAATAGTGGTAGGGGATTCAATAGTTAGGGGAACAGACAGGCGTTTCCTGTGGCCACAGGCGTGTCTCCAGGATGGTATGTTGCCTCCCTGGTGTTAGGGTCAAGGATGTCTCTGAGCGGCTGCACAATATTCTGAGGGGAGAGGGTGAACAGCCAGAGATCATGGTCCATATCAGTACCAATGACATAGGTAGAAAGAGGAATGAGCTTTTGCAGGCAGATTTTAGGGAGCTAGGAAAGACATTAATAAACAGGGCCTCAAAAGTAGTACTCTCCGAATTACTCCTAGTGCCACGTGCTAATGAGTATAAAAATAGGAGGATAAAGCAGATGAACGTGTAGTTGGAGAGATGGGGCAGGAGGGAGGGCTTTAGATTAGCCACAGATTGTAGTACATATCAGTATCAATGATATAGGTAGAAAGAGGGATAAAATCCTGCAGGCAGAATTTAGGGATCTGGGAAAGAGATTAAAAAACAGGACATCAAAGATAGTAATCTCCGGATTATTCCCGGTGCCACGTGCTAGTGAGAAATAGGACGATAGAGCAGATGAATGCGTGGCTGGAGAGCTGGTGCAGGAGGGAGGGCTTCATAATCCTGAGGCATTTGAACCGGTTCTTCGGGAGGTGGGACCTGAACAAGTCGGACCGGATGCACCACAACAGGGCCGGGACCAATAACATTGTGGGGTAATTTTCAAGTGATGTTAGGGAGAGTTTAAACTAGCTTGGCAGGCGGAAGAGAACCGCTGAAAGTGGAAGGCAGAAAATTAGTAAGTGAGTTTGGAAGGCAGAGGAAACAAAGGCTAGAACATAGACAACAAAGGCATTTGGCAGTGCTAAATAGTATATACTTCAATGCAAGGACTATAGTGAATAAGGCAGATGAGCTGAGGGCACAGATAGATATGTAGAAGTATGATACCATGGGCTAAATTTTCGGTTTGGCCGTTTTCGGGGCGGGAAAGTTACCGCCCGGGGAACATCTGTGCTCTGGGGAGAAATTTTTGCCATCTGGGCCCAGCATGAAGGGAGGCATTGTATAATTTTTGCACCGCAAAAATGGTAACCTCGCCAACTAAAGTGCGGGGCCGGAAGCGCTCCAAGAGAGGCTTTGGGGGGGGCGGGGGGAACAAAAAAACATAAAGACATTCCAAAAACATTGCCCACACCACAACACAAATCGCTACAAAAATATAAAAGAATAAACACTCAAACTTACCTTTTCTGCACTTTATCTACCTCACCGCCGCCAACATGGCTGGACCGCTGTCTTTTACCTGGCGGTCATCGCGGGGCGCATGGGTTGGATGCGAGTCAAAACTCGCACTAGTGTCGCAACAAGAGACGTTGCACACCCAGCGCGGCTCTTCCCAACAGTGCTTCTAAGCGCCGCCGCAGAACCCGACCCAAAGCTCCCAACAGGATGCAGGAGACCTCGCCACCCCATTTCTCACCGCTCCGGGGCGAGATCCGGAGCACAAAGGACCCGAAAATCCAGCCCCACAGCTATTACTGAAACATGGCTTAAAGTAGGGCAGGAATGTCAGCTCAACATTTCTGGTTACAGGGTTTTCAAACGAGATAAAGAGGGGGATGAAAAAACAGAGAGGGTCGCAATATTGGTTAAATAAACAATTACAGCTGTGAGGAGGGAGGATATGTTAGAAGGATCCTCAAATGAGGTCATATAAGTTGAACTGAAGAACAAAAAAGGGGCAATCACATAGACCCCCAAATAGCCAGAGGGAGAGAGAAGAGCAAATATATAGGCAAATTCTAAGAAAAAAAAATAGGGCATTAATAGTAGGGGATTTTAACTACCCTAATATTAACTGGGATAAAATCACTGTAAAAGGGAAAGAGGTATTCAGGAGAACCTTTTTAGCCAGTACGTAGCAAGCCCAACAAGAGAGGTGGCAGTTCTGGACTGGGTTTTTAGGGAATGAAGCTGGGCAGGTAGAAGGGGTATCAATGGGAGAGCATTTTGGTGGTAGTGACCATAATTCAATTAGATTTAGTATAGTTATGGAAAGGGACAAAGATAGACCAGGAGTTAAAGTTTTCAATTGGGGAAAATCCAATTTTACTAAGCTGAGATGTGATTTAACAAAAGTGGACTGGAAACAACCACATGATGGTAAATCAGTGTTAGAGCAGTGGGAGGCATTCAAGGAGAAGATAGTGAGGGTTAAGGTTTTCTATGTTCCCTTAAAGAAAAAGGATGAGACTGCCAAATCTAGAGTCTCCAGGATGTCAAGGAGCAAGGAGATATGGGAAAAAGAGAAACTTATGTCAGATACCGAGAGCTCAATACCACAGAAAGCCTAGAGGAGTATAGAAAGGAAATTAGGAAAGCAAAGAGAAGGCATGAAAAAATATTGACAAGTAAAATCAAGGAAAACCCAAAAATGTTTGATAAATACATAAGGAGCAAGAGGATAACTAAGGAAAGAATAGGGCTTATTAGAGACCAAAAAGGTAACCTATGTGTGGAGATGGAAGAAGTGAGTATGGTCCTTAATTGATACTTTGCGCTTGTATTCACAAAAGAGTGGGAAAACGCAGACATTGTAGTTAAGGGGGAGAAGTGTGAAATATTAGATGAAATAAACATAGTGAGAGAGGAAATATAATGGGCTAAATTTTCAGCTTTTAGGATTTGGGGGCGTTAATGACGACAGGGCGGTCCTGATACCACCTGGAAAAAGTTTGCGTCTCAGTCAGCAAAATTGGGCAGCGGGGCCCTGAGTGTAAGGCGGAGCGGTAAGGGCGGTGTTGCATATCTCTCTTAGGGCGCTGGGCCGGCTGAGCATGTAAAAATCCCGAGCTAAGCAGGCGGCCTCGGAGGGCTCTAAGAGAGGCCTGGGGAGGAAAAAAAAGCCTGAAAAATATCCACCAAAAACATTCCTAATTCATACTCCATGCCACCACAACACAAATTGCAAAAAAAAGAATCACACTTACCTAAGTTGACATTACTTACCTCACTGCAGCCGCTACAGGTTGAATTGCCCGTTTTCACATGCGGTCCCAGCAGGACGCTCTACGCAGCGCTATGGGTCAGGCTGGACTCAAAAATTGAGCCGGTGCCGCAACCAGGGTCATTGCACACCGACTCACCTCTTCCGGGCGGTAATGCTCCGCGCCCTGCTGAAACCGGCCCCGAAAACCCTGGCGGGGCACTGGAAGTTGGCTGCCTACCCAGAAGAGCTCACCACTGCCAATGCCGCCCTTCCGAGACGAATACAGAGACGGACTGGAGCAGAAAATTCAGCCGTAAGGGGTGTAGCATCTTTGAAAGTAGATAAATCGTCAGGCCTGGATGAAATGTATTTCGGGCTGTGAAGAGAAGCAAGGGAGGAAATAGCGGAGGCTCTCATCATCATTTTCCAACCCTCTCTGGCTACAAGCGTGGTGCCCGAGGACTGGAGGACGTCTAACATTGTGCCTTTGGTTAAAAGAGAAAGGGATAGACCAAGTAAGTATCTGCCAGTTGGCTTACCCTCGGTGGTGGGCAAATTGTTGGAAAAAATTCTGAGGGACAGTATTAATTGTCATTTAGAAAGGCATGGATTAATCAAGGACAGTCAGTATGGATTTGTTAAGGAAGGTCGTGTCTGACTAATTTGATTGAATTTTTTGAAGAGATAACAAAGAGGGTAGTGCGTTTGATGTAGACTATATGGGTTCCCCCCCACTCCAGGGTCGTTGAGGGTAGCATATTTAGTGTAGTCTACATGGATTTTAGCAAGGCTTTTAACAAGGTCCCACATGCAAACTGGGCATAAAAGTAAAAGCCCATGGGATCCAAGGGAAAGTGGCAAGTTGGATCCAAAATTGGCTCAGTGGCAGGAAGCGAAGAGTAATGGCCGACGAGTGTTTTTGTGACCGGAAGGCTGTTTCCAGTGGGGTTCTTCAGGGCCTTGCTTTTTGTGGTAAATATCAATGATTTGGACTGGAATGTAGGGAGCATGATTTAAGAAGTTTGCAGATGATACAAAAATTGGCTGTGTGGAAAGAAGCTCTAGACTGAAGATATCAGTGGACTGGTCAGGTGGGCAAAAAAGTGGCAAATGGAATTCAGTTCTGAGAAATGTGAGGTAATGCATTTGGGGAGGGCTAACAAGGCAAGGGAATACACAATAAATATTTTTTTATTCATTCACGAGATGTAGGCGACGCTAGCCACTATTTATTGCCCATCCCTATTTGCCCTTGAGCCACCTTCTTGAACCACTGCAGTCCAGGGTACTTCTTTATACTGGTTAGGTACAACTGCGTGGGCTGCTAGCCATTTCATAGGACAGTTAAGATTCAACCACATTGCTCTGGGTCTGGAATCACATAAGCCAGACCAGAAAGGACATTTGTGAACCAGATAGGTTTTACAACAATGAGTTTCATAGTCAACATTACTGAGACCAGCTTTTTATTCCAGATTTATTTAATTGAATTTAAATTTGCCATGGTGGGATTTGTACAAACATCTCCAGATCATTTGTCCAGTTCCTTGAATTACTAGCCTAGTAGCATAACCAATGTGCTACCGCACCCCGAAATAAATAGTAGAACACTGAGAAGTGTAGTAGAACAGAGGGACCTTGGAGTGCATGTCCATAGATCCCTGAAGGTAGAAGGACAGGTAGACAAGGTGGTTAAGAAGGCATAGGGGATACTTTCCTTTATTAGCCGTGGCATAGACTACAAGGGCAGGGAGGTTATGCTTGAACTGTATAAAACACTAGTTAGGCAACAGCTAGTGCACTGCGTGCAATTTTGTTAGCCACATGACAGAAAGATGTGATTGCACAAGAGAGGGTACAGAGGAGATTTGTGAGGATCTTGCCAGGACTGGAGAATTTTAGCTATGAGGCAAAATTGGATAGGCTGGGATTGTTTTCTTTGGAACAGAGGAGGTTGAGGGGAGATTTCATTGAGGTGTATAAAATTATGAGGGAACCTGGATAGATTTCCCTTAGCAGAGAGGTCAATAACCAGGGGTGGGCATAGATTTAAAATAATTGTTAGGAAGATTAGAGGGGAGTTGAGGAGAACTTGTTTCACCCAGAGGGTGGTGGGATTGCGGAACTCACTGTCTGAAAGGGTGGTAGAGGCAGAAACCCTCATCACATTTAAAAAGTACTTGGATATGCACTTGAAGTTCCGTAACCTACAAGGCTACGGACCAGGAGCAGGGAAGCGTGATTAGGCTACACAGCTCTTTTTTGGCTGGCACAGATACGATGGGCTGAATGGCCACCTTCTGTGCCATATACTTCTATGATGTGTATTCAACTTAACTGGAAAACTGAATAGAGTGAGTTTCTATTGGGGATTGTTGGCATCCAATTTCCTGGTTCCTAATGACAGTCAGAATATTCACCTTGATAGACTTTATAAATACCAGCAAAATTGCAGTAGAATAATGCAAATTTCCTAAAGGAATGACAGAGTAAATTGATAGCTAGAGCTTTAGGTGGACTATGTTACACGGGCATTACACTTTGCACACAATATTCTGATATGTACCCCATGCCATGCATGCTCTATGCCAGTTTCACTAAAATGGAAAATTACCCCCAATATCTTCAGATGATTTAGCGCTCACCATGAGACAACAATAATTCATGTTGAATTTGAAGAGTGGAAAAATCAAAAAAAGAGTGGAATTATAATAACTAAATGTGAAAAGTAGAGAGAAGGTAGTCAGAAAAAAATACAAAGAGTAAAAATATACAAAGCATAAATGGAGAGGCACGGAGACAGTAAACACAGAGGTATAAGAGGTATAAGATAGACAGGTAAGACTTAAAGGGAGGATAGACAAAATATATGAAGGTGAGACGCAGAGGTGAAGACAGAAATGACTGTGAGAAATTGATGGGCAGAAATTTGTTAGCATCTAATTTGGGGCGTTAACTTTTAACATTTTGCAAAGTTAGCGTCCGGCGAAATGGCTGCTAAATTGTGGGAAATTAGGCGTTTTCACCCCAGGAGTGAAGGAGGGCAGTAAATGAGGCTAAAATGGCCTCAGTGGGGCACTGCAGGGGCGCTATTGCCAGAGAGTTACCCAATTTCAGCTGACTTGCATTCAGCAATCAGACTTCAATCCTTGACTCAAGTTCATTCCAGCTCTTAAAGGCAAGGTAATTTCCAGCTGCAGCTGCTCATTTTCAGCATTGCTGCACTTGAGTCAGGCCTCTCAGCAACTGAAGCATGTGGGATGGCTGGTGCAAATCCTGCTGCAAGGGAGAAGGCCACGCTCTTCAATAATGTGGCATTGAAGACATTGTTGGCAGCAGTGGAGAGAAGGGAATCGTTGTTCCCTGCATCTAGAAGGAGGCCATCGTCACAGGTATTCAGGGCCATGTGACGAGAAGTGGCCAAGGATGTGTTGGCCAACTCTGTAGACAGAAAGAACCCTGACACAGTGCCGCAAGAAGTTCAACGGCCTCAGTCGAGTGGTCAAGGTGAGTACATGCTTCCACACCTCCTACAGACCAGCATCTGAACCTCTGTCTGTGCACACTGTGCAAACCACCACTTCCCCATCACTCAACCTCCAAACATGTGCAACTACTCAAACTGACATCCTCATCTCGTGCCTTGCCTACATTTATAGCTATTCAACCTCGGCAGGCATATCTTCCATATACATAGCTGGACACTTCTTCACACAAGTTCCTTTCTGTTGCAGGCCAAGATGGCACGTAATAGGAGGGATCAGCAGCGCACTGGAGTGTGGGGGAACCTCAACTGTGCGAGTTCACTGACCTTGAGAAGTGAGTGCTGTGGCTCATTGGCCTGCAGGTGGTGGGCGCCGTGGTGGGTGGAGACGTCGACCCCGCTGGGGGCAATACTGGTATCTTTATCCCCTCTCCTTTTCTAAACCCACTTCCCCGTCAACCCAGAAGACTTTATCACTTTCCAGATCTTAATACTGTCTGCCTTCCTTGCTCCATTCCTGCCCCCCTGCCCTTAACACGGGTTTTGTGCCATTTATGCTTTCAGAAAACCAACCAGCAAATGTGCATCTCTCACCCGCAGGCACCAGCTCAGAGACTGGCACTGCGCATTCATTAGAGGTTAGCTTGGCAGAGGGGTCTGCACTGGATGAATGCACCGGGGCCTAGCGGGATGCAACAAGGTCAAGGGGAAAGGGAACCTCGGGAGCCATCTCTCCGGAGGGCAAGTTCGCACTTGAGTTCTGCTGCAGAGGACCTCGATGGGCAAGCATTCACAAGAAGAGTGATGGCCATGTACTCTGACATGATAGGTGCAACGGCATAGGTACCAGAGAGCCTCTTGGCAGTGGTAAGGAGCGTGGAGGAGGCCACCGCCAACACTGCACATAGCTTTGCGCACACCATACAGCCCACCATTGCCAATCTGCAGACGATGGTGGACTCCCAGAGAGGCCGTGCGGATCCAGCCCTCATGACGCGTGTCATGGGCGATGTGGCAGCTTCCATTGCACCACAGGCAGAAGCAACGCAACATCTTAGAGCTGTGATGCAGTCAGTGACTGCTGGCATTGAGTCTCAGACTGTTCTCATGCCGTCTCAGCTGGATGCCACGCGAGCTCTGACTGCTGCCAGTGCCGCTGGGTCCACCACAGCTCACCGGGGATCTCATGGGGTCACAGCATCCTACCAATCTGTGCTGCAGCAGATTGCTGGGGATGCTGAGGTGCTGCCCTGGGTGAGTGTCACTGGGTCAGTGGAGCAGGAACCTGCTGTCCTCTCTCACGATGACAGCATTCCTGGGCCCACAACTGCCATTCCGCCATTGCACTTGTCGCTGCCCGTCAGCCAGCCAGCCAGACTGCCGACGCTCAGCCTGAGGTGGTGCAGCCTACTGCCGGCTCTTCCAGGCCCAGAGCTGGTCGAGGCCGTCCTGCAAGGCCATCTGTAGTCTCTGGCCCTGACACACAGCAGCCTTCCACAAGCCATGCTGCAGCCACAGGGGACACACTGAGGACGAGCACTGGAAATAGTTAAAGCAAAGAGGGGATATAATGAAATGCAGACGGGTGATTCTGAAATACATTGATACAGGTAATTGTTATTACATAAATTTTTATTGGAATGTTTCATCTTTTCTGTTGTTTCTCATTTCAGTTTTGTGGCTTTGGTATGGAAGGATAAATTGATGTGGTGATGGGGAAATCCAGAGGAACCGGGAAGCGGATGGAATTCACTGGAACTGAACTCTGATGAGACGGGTCGCGGACCGCCCTTGCAGAATCGCGATTGAATGGCTGCCTCCTCCGTCGCTGGTGTTGCTGCTCCTGCTCCTCCTCATTCTCTCCTCCTTGTCCTCCTCCTCCTCCTCCCCCTCCCCCTCCTCCTACCCCTCTTGAGGTGGTGCAGCTATCCCTGGTGGCAATGGCTGTGCCCTCATGATGGCCAGGTTGTGCAACATCCAGCAGACAACTTCGAATAGGGATATCCGCTCAGGCGAGTTCTGGAGAGCTCCTCCTGAGTGGTCAAGGCAGCGGAACCAATTCATCAGCGGATGAATGCTCGTGGCAGCTGCCAGGATAGTGGGCATTGGCAGTGAGGATTCGGCGTGTGTGGTCGCACACCAACTGCACATTCAGTGAGTGGTAGCCTTTGCGGTAACGGAATGCCTCAAGATTGTTATGCGGTGCCTGCAAAGCGATGTGGGTGCAGTCAATGGCGCCCTGCACCATGGGAAAACCCGCTATCCTGACGAAACCACATGCACGCTCATGCTGCTTCTCTCTGGTCATGGGGAAGGAAATGTAGTCCCTTCTCCTTCTGTACAGAGCATCTGTGACCTTGCAGTTGGAGCAATGCACGGTAAACTGGGAGATGTTGGAGATGTCTCCTGTTGCACCCTGAAAGGATCCATTGGCATAGAAATTGAGCGCAATGGTGACCTTGACTGCCCCTGAGAGAGCCATCCTCGAGGCTCAAGGTCTGGTTGCAGCAGAAGGCAGAGCTCTGTGACCACGCCCTTGCTCAAACGCAGCCTTTGAACACACTGTTCCTCAGTGAAATTGATGTAGGAAAACTACTGCTGGAACACCCTGAGAGGGTAAGGTCTCCTATTGCCAGCCCTGTTGGACCTTCAGCCTTTGGCCACAATTTGCTGTCTTTCTCCCTGTCTTTGTCTCCAACTAAGTAGCCTCCAACTGTGAGGTCGAAGCAGGAACTCGAGTGCTAACACAGCCCCCATAAAGTGATATAAATCTTGTCATTTCAAATCTGCCCTCAATGAAACAAAGGAATGGTTAAGAGGCAGAACAGTCTTTGAATTGAAAATCACTCAAATCTGTCTAACAGCCACTCTGCCTATGTGTCAGCAAGCTGCAAGGAGTAATGGCCAACAAAAATTGTTTCTAAAGATGATGTCTTTAAATAGCCCTCCTTCAGCCAACTCCCAACTGCAACTCGACAGCTGAAGCTATTGTTGTCAGTGCCAGGCGGTAAGTGAGGGGGCGCGGCCGAATTCCTCTTCCAGGGTGGTAACGGTGTGCTGCACACGACAATTACGGCTTCATTGCCGGGTGCAGCCAAGCAGGGCACTAACGGCAGGAGTGTGGCGCTACCTGTTAGCGCCTCCGCAAAATCCCCATCCAATTTTGCGGGTGGGGGGCACGCTTTACTCGCCACGCCCAGGCGAAAACCCATTTGCGCCATGTTTGCGCCTCTCAAAGACGCTAACAGCAGGCGCACAGGAGCCCAACTTCGCCCCTAAATGTTTAGACAGTAGATAAAGTGTGAAAGGGTGTGTAATATAAGAGAAAAGGGGAAAAAAAGTCGAGAAATACGAAGCAGAGAAAAGGATTTATCATAAAAAAAGAAGAGCATGCTGGAGAGAAAATACAGAGGAAGAAAAGGTATCAAGAAAGGAATATAGGAAGAAAATAGGTTGAAAAGAAACAGAGTAGAGATAAAGAAAGAAAAAGAAAGAACATGGTTTTATATTGGCCCTGAAATTCCGTTTTGTCCTTTCCGCGGGCATTTTAGAGAAAAAATACGCACCTACCTTAAGCTGCTGCCCACGTTCGACTTTCCGATGCTGAGGGCTCTCCTGACTGCGATTCGCAGTGCGTGCAGAGCGGGACGTGCACAGGCCTGGAGCTGGAGTCACATAGCTCTGGCAGCCAATCAGGTAAAGTATCATAGTAATAGGAGTTCCGTAAGGTCCTAAACTCCTATTACAGTGATTGAGAAACAGCCCCATACACCCAAAACACAGCCGCAAATACCCAAAAATGCTAATAAAAAAATAGAAAATATACACTACATTCATTTAAATTAAAGTTATTAATGTCTTTAAAAAAATATATATTTTCCCGATTTTTTAAAAAGTTTTTTAAAATAAACTTACCGTTGTGGGGAGGGTTTTTAATTATAAAATATGTTTTCATAACTTTATTTTTATATATTTTTTAAAACAATTGCCTTGTAAAAGTAGGCTATGCGCCTGCTTTTTCAGGCGCATGATTTTTGAGGACAATTGTGTGCGTAAATATCGGAAATTTGCACTTACAAGTGTCCTCGCTCCCGATCTGCGGATGATCTGTCAAGCTAGAAACCTGACAGATCAGAAAAGCTGGTTTTCAGCGCATGCGCATTGCGCGCCGAAAGCCGGCTTTTCCGATGCCTTCCCGGGTCCGTACAAGCTTAGTACAGGCCCGGGAACATCGGAATTTCAGGGCCATTGTGTCGATTTGAGCTGTTTAATATCGCATCCAAAACACTGTGCCTCCGACAGTGCAATATGCCTTCAGTACCGAAGTGTCAACCTAAATTATGTGCTCAAGTCTCTGGATTGGGGCTTGAACCCATAACCTTCTGATTTAAGAGGCAAATGCTATCACTGAGGCAAGGTTGACACATATCAGAGATAGTGAAGAGGGGTACAGATATGATAGAAAGGGTAGACAGGGAAGTAGAGAGAATACAAAACAGATAGATGAGAGGATAATGAGGAAGGGGTTGAGGAGAAAATATGGGCCGAAATTTGCGGTCAGAGGCTTCCCACGGTTGAATGCCTCCAAACCACAATAAAACTACGAACCTACCTGACAGTCCTGGATCCACGGAGATTTTCACTCCTGTGCCTCTACGCGATTGCATGCGTAAAGGCCCATGTATCCCGGGGGCGCATGCAGTTCGCAAGCACCCCTGGGATCAAGTGGGCCGACCCAACCAATCAGAAAGCGGATTCCCATCATGCTTACGGCGATTCCATTTATGTACCGAGTCCCCGTAAGCTTAATAGGATCACTCAAAAAACACACTTGCACAACACTGAAATAAAAAGAATCATTACATATTTTAAAATTAATTAAAATACAATTTAACATTTAAATCAAAAAATTAATGTATTCAAAAATAAATGTAAACATTTTCCAAGGGGCCAAAAATAGCCTAAACTTACTTTACAGGTTTTTGAATGTTAAAATGATATTTTTAAATTTAATTTTAATATTTATTTAAACCCTTTAGGCTGGTAAAAGAATTTGCAAGGCACTTACAGCAGTGTACGCATGGAAAATCTGGGCCAACGTTAGCAAGAGAATGGATGAGTGTGAAAGACCAAGGTGCATACAGAAAATACGACAGTTTGAGAGAAAAGTTCAAAATCAGAGAAGAGGAAAGAGAAAAAAAAAACAGATGTTTCAACAAATGTATTGATTAGAAATACATTTATCTACATTTCTAAAGATAAAGGAATATTTTAACTGATTTTAAATATGAAATCATACCAAAGATCACCTCAAGTGATTTAAAAAGCTTGTCAGCAGTTTATGTATGCAGATGTGTCACAATGAGCCATGAATAATAAAATGGATACCTTCTTTTATCATGGTCACCAGCTCATAAAGAATTGATTGAAGGTCCTCAGTGCTGAAATATTTTATTTTCATCTGATAAACTGGACCATATTTCAAATAAGTGTTGCACTTTGTGGTTGTTGAGTTAGAATTTAAAATGTTCTTCCTGGAAAATATTTGTCATCAGAAAATCATAAACTGGCGAAGTTTAATGCAAAACATGTCAAATTTAACTTTACCATAAGCACATTAATTAAAAGTACAGTATGTTAAGTTACTAATTATTCATAAATCAAGTTTAATCAACATTTTAGTGCAATTAAATCTGTTAAGGAATGAACAATATTTGCTCTGGGAAATGAGTAAAATGATTGGTTTGGGCAGAGTGAGTGCGCGGGAAGAGGGCCCAGATGCTATGGTGGCTTTCCAACTCCAAATATAGCCTGTGCAAGACCCATTCCAACTAATGATGTACCACAGATGCTTATATGGGGGGGGGGGGGGGTAGGGTAATGTGCTATGTCACAGTTGGCGTATACATTATCTTGCTGCTGCAGAAGATCCTTGCCCACCAGAAGGCCAATCATGCATCAACACAGTAATGAGGCTGGTCATGAATCTGTGGCTTCCAATTGGCTATGAAATTTGTCAACTAGCTGCTACCATATTGAGCGACTTACCCAACTCTATCGTGGTCTTTTGATTGCAGGCTTTGAATGCTCCTACAACCAGCATCTCTGAGATGTCGCAGTTGTGCCAAAGTGGGACAAGGGCTCAAGTCCTGTGACATATCTTCAGTGACAGGTAGGCCTCTCTCTCTCTCTCCCTCTCTCTCTATCTCTCTCCTGTCAGCATTAGCAATACAATTGAATATATTTAGCCACCAATTAGTCTAGTTCTTAGTCTGGTGTGTAGGAGAGGGTGTACAAGGAGCTTAATGAAGGAACAACTGTTTCCAAACTTAGTCAAACATTTTGAGAGCAGCTCATATTCTAGACAACTGATGCTGAGAACTGAGCTGTATAGTAATAATGGATGAGGTTCGGGAGGTATTCCTTGCTTTCCTGCTTGGGTAATTGGAGCTGTCTGAGATGTATACAATGGGCCAGAGATTTGCCCCGCAAGTTCCAATTTTTCGCCTGCACTGTGCATGGGCGACAATCTGGAATTTGCGGCCTTGACAGATCATCCAAATTGACTAAGAAATCATTTTCGCTGGCGCAGAGCCCGGCTATTTGTCCAATTATTACCCAGCAATTGCCCACAAAACTCTTATGGCTGGTAAGAAGGCCTGCTTTCATCAGCGTAAGGGTTATTATAAATCTTAAATGAAACATTTAAAAATAAAAAATCATGCACACACACTTAAAATTAGTTCATGCAAATATTGGCCCAGATTAAAATGTTTAAAATTATTTTTCAAAAACTTTAATTTTTATTGTCTTTGGTGTAATGAAGGAACTTTTAATTATATTTGAAAATCTAAGCATTTATATTTATTAGAGTTGTCTAAATTGTTTAGTTATTTGGGGATTCCATTGCATATCATTAGGAGATTCCATTTGGAAATGACTGCGATGAAATCCTCCTTTCTCATTGGAGGACCAGGCCCATGTCTGCCTATTGCAAAGTGCTGCAGTACAGAGAGACCTGGAGGTCGTTGTGCATGAAACACAAAAAGTTAGTATATGCAGGTACAGCAAGTAATCAGGAAGGCAAATGGAATGTTGGCCTTTATTGCAAGGAGGATGGAGTATAAAAGGAGAGAAGTCCTGCTACAACTGTACAGGGTATTGGTGAGGCCACACCTGGAGTACTGCAGACAGTTTTGGTTTCCGTATTTAAGGAAGGATATACTTGCATTGGAGGCTGTTCAGAGAAGGTTCACTAGGTTGATTCCAGAAATGAGGGGGTTGACATATGAAGATGGGTTGAGTAGGTTGGGCCTATACACATTGGAGTTCAGAAGAATGAGAGGTGATCTTATTGAAACTTATAAGATAATGAGGGGGCTCGACAAGGTGGATGCAGAGAGGATATTTCGACTCATAGGGGAAACTAAAACTAGGGGACATAGTCTTAGAATAAGGGGCCGCCCATTAAAAGTGAGATGAGGAGAAATTTCTTCTCTCAGAGGGTTGTAAATCTATGGAATTCTCTGCCCCAGAGAGCTGTGAATGTTGGGTTATTGAATATATTTAAGGTGGAGATAGACAGATTTTTGAATGATAAGGGAGTAAAGGGTTATGGGGAGTGGGCAGGGAAGTGGAGTTGAGTCCCTGATCAGATCAGCCATGATCTTAATGTAGGTTCGAGGGGCCAAATGGCCTACTCCTGCTCCTATTTCTTATGTGATCCCAGGGACGCTCCCGAACCGCCTACTTTCCTGGAATCAGTGGGCCTTTACACAGGCTTATGCCTGCAGATCTAGGACCCAAACTCTCTGGAGCTTTAGAGCCAGGAGGTAAGTTCGTAGAGCTTTCGCAGATCAGAGGCGTACTCCGGAGGTACGCCTCCGACTGCAAATTCAGGGCCAATGTGTCCTCTCTGCTTGGCTTTGCAGAAAAGATATGCTTGAGCATGGATGGGCATCTTCTAGAAAAGGTAAAGACTGCAGCATGTCCTTATCACCATCCTTCCCAACACTCCATCCAAATCCAACAGCCCAAGTCCAAACAAGAAAGAGGAAGTTGTCAATTTTATATCACTTTTCCATTCACTCTTCATTCAATACCCAAAGCCCCCCCATTCATCCCAATAAATAGCATGCTCCAACACAACCTACAACTCAGCTTCAAATTAACTTCCAAAAATCAACATCATTCTAATTTTTGTGTAGTGCCACCAAACTGTGGACTCTCACCTTAAATGAGGGTTATGGATATCTTCACATTTTTTTCAAGCAATTCTGGAGGGTTGGCCTTTTTTCAAATTTTGGGCTTTGGACGTGGGAGACACTAGCAAGGCCGTATCACCCACATCTACTACCCAACCCTAATTGTCGCAAGAAGGAGGTGGTGGGCCTTTTCTTTGAACATATGTTGTATTCCCTGGAATTTAGCCGGTTATGGGGTGATTTTATCGCAGTTTTCAAGATATTAAGAGGAACTCATGGGGTAAATAGAGAGAAAGTATTTCCACTTGTTGGGGAGTCTAGGATTGAAGGACCAAAAGGTAGAGCCAGGCCTTTCAGGACTGAAGTTCTGAAACACTGCTACTCGCAAAGGGTGGTAGAAGTTTGGAACTCTCTTTCGCAAACAGCAGTTTTGTTAATTATAAATCTGAGGTCGATAGTGATACGTCCTTACTATACAGTATAAATGCACACGAGGCCCATGCTTGAGAGAAGGTCAGTCTGTGACCTGTCCTTTATTCCTCAGCACTCAAGTGATGAAGGTGGGTGGAGCTTCCCCTTTTATACCTGAAGGTCCAGATTAGGAGTGTCTCCCACCTAGTGGTCATTGTTCTCACGGCGTACAACTTAGGTCAGTTTATACATGGGTTACAATGCTGGTTGAATACATGACATCACCTCCCCCCCCCAAAGTCTTATTGGGATCACAGGTTGAGTCTCTCTGGTGGTTTACGCTCCCTTGTAGAGCGCCTGAGTTGGGGCTCCGGTTTTTGGGCGCTGGCCTGAGTGTCTGCTGTTTGCGGAGTGACTGGGCTCTCCTCCCTTTGGTTCCGGTGTTCGGTCACCTGTGGTGGAGTGAACTCTATATCGTGTTCTTCCTCTGCTTCTTCTATGGGGTTGCTGAACCTCCTTTTTGTTTGACCCACATGTTTGTGGCAGATTTGTCCATTGGTAAGTTTAACTACAAGAATCCTATTTCCCTCTTTGGCAACCACAGTGCCTACGAGCCATTTGGGCCCTGCAGCGTAGTTGAGGACAAAAACAGGATCATTTACATCAACACATCGCGCCCTCGCATTCCTGTCATGGTAGTGATATTGTGACTGGCGCCTGCTCTCGACAATTTCTTTCATGGTGGGGTGTATAAGGGATAACCGGGTTTTGAGCGTCCTTTTCATTAGTAGCTCTGCAGGTGGAACCCCTGTGAGCGAGTGTGGTCGGGATCTATAGGCCAACAGGAGGCGTGATAAGCGGGTTTGTAGGGAACTCCCTTGGATTCTGAGCATCCCCTGTTTGATTATCTGCACTGCTCGTTCTGCCTGGCCATTTGAGGCTGGCTTGAACGGTGCCGTTCTAACATGGTTAATTCCATTGCCTGCCATGAAGTCCTGGAATTCAGTGTTTGTGAAGCACGGGCCATTGTCGCTGACCAAGATGTCCGGTAGACCGTGGGCGGCGAACATTGCCCGTAGACTTTCTACCGTGGCAGAGGATGTGCTTGAATTTAAAATGTCACACTCAATCCATTTGGAGTAGGCGTCTACTACAACCAAAAACATTTTCCCCATGAAAGGACCTGCGTAGTCCACATGGATGCGTGACCAAGGCTTGGCGGGCCATGGCCAGGTGCTAAGGGGGGCTTCCCTGGACGCATTGCCCAGCTGGGCACACATGTTGCACATGCAAACACAAAGTTCCAGATCTGCGTCTATCCCTGGCCACCAAACGTGTGACCTGGCAATTGCCTTCATCGTGACAATGCCCGGGTGCCCATTGTGGAGTTCTCTGATGAACACCTCTCTGCCCATCTGGGGCATGACTACACGGTTTCCCCACAGTAGGCAATCTGCCTGAATCGAGAGTTCATCCTTGCGCCTGTGAAATGGTTTAAATTTCTCAGGGCATGCCCTGTACGAGGCTGCCCAGTCCTCA
The DNA here is from genome assembly GCF_044704955.1 of Pristiophorus japonicus. Lineage (NCBI taxonomy): Eukaryota > Metazoa > Chordata > Chondrichthyes > Pristiophoridae > Pristiophorus > Pristiophorus japonicus. The sequence continues at coordinate 249,592 of NW_027254539.1, read as the reverse complement.
TTCAGGACACATTTCTTGACTAGAGACAATAGCGGGTCTCTATTTGTCCAGACTTTAATCTGACGGGCTGTCACGGGTGAGCCTTCGCTTCCGAAAGCTTCAACAGCCATGACCATCTCAGCAGCATGCTCGGTAGCCCCCTCAGTGGTGGCTAGTGGGAGCCTGCTGAGTGCATCGGCGCAGTTTTCGGTGCCCGGTCTGTGCCGAATTGTGTAGTCATAGGCAGCTAATGTGAGTGCCCAGCTCTGTATGCGGGCCGATGTGTTTGCATTTATGGCCTTGTTGTCGGCCAAAAGGGACGTTAGGGGTTTGTGATCTGTCTCCAGGTCAAATTTCCTGCCAAACAGGTACTGGTGCATTTTCTTTACCGCATATACACATGCGAGCGCCTCCTTTTCTACCATCCCGTAGCCTCTTTCTGCCTGGGACAGATTCCTGGAGGCATAAGCTACCGGCTGTAACTGACCCTTGGCATTGACATGCTGCAACACACACCCAACACCACAGGACGACGCATCGCACGTTAATACAAGTTTCTTACATGGGTCATATAGCGTTAACAAATTGTTGGAACATAACAAATTGTGTGCTCTATTAAAAGCCCTTTCCTGGCTGTCCCCCCAGACCCATTCGCGACTTTTCATAGGAGCACGTGTAGCGGCTCTAGCAGCGTGCTCAATTTGGGAAGAAAGTTACCAGCATATTTCAGGAGCCCCAGGAACGAACGCAGCTCCGTCGTGTTACGGGGTTTGGGTGCTCTCTGAATCGCTTCCGTCTTGGACGCAGTAGGGCTGATCCCGTCTGCTGCTACCCTCATCCCCAGGAATTCTACTTCTGGAGCTAGGAAGACGCACTTCGCCTTTTTCAGTCGCAGACCTACCCGGTCCAGTCTGCGTAGCACCTCCTCCAGGTTGTGGAGGTGTTCTTCAGTATCGTAACCCGTAATGAGGATGTCGTCCTGAAAAACCACCGTCCCTGGAATCGACTTGAGGAGGCTTTCCATATTTCGTTGGAAGATCGCGGCGGCCGAGCGAATCCCGAACGGACATCTGTTGTACTCAAACAACCCCTTGTGTGTCGTGATGGTGGTCAGCTTCTTCGACTCACTCGCCAGCTCCTGGGTCATGTAAGCTGAGGTCAGGTCCAATTTTGAAAAAAGTTTGCCACCGGATAGCGTCGCAAAGAGGTCCTCCACTCTCGGTAGCGGGTACTGGTCTTGGAGTGACACCTGATTGATGGTGGCCTTGTAATCGCCACATATCCTGACCGACCTATCCGCCTTGAGCACCGGCACAATCGGGCTCGCCCAGTCACTGAATTCGACTGGCGAGATGATGCCTTCCCTCAACAGGCGGTCCAATTCGCCTTCTATCTTTTCCCGCATCACGTACGGCACCGCTCTGGCCTTGTGGTGTACTGGCCTGGCGTCCGGGTTTATGTGAATCACTACCTTGGCCCCCATGAAAGTGCCAATGCCGTGTTGAAATAATGAGTCAAATTTGTCCAGGACCTGTGAGCATGATACTCGCTCCACAGAGGAAATTGCATTGACATCGCCCCATTTCCAATTCATGACAGCAAGCCAACTCCTCCCCAGTAGTGCGGGACCGTCCCCTGGGACAATCCAGAGTGGCAACCTGTTCTCCGAATCTTTGTGGGTCACGACTACCGTGGCGCTGCCTAGCATCGGAATGATCTGCTTTGTGTAAGTCCATAGCTGTGCGTCAATCGGCGATAATTTTGGCCTCCTGGCCTTGGATGCCACAACTTTTCGAACTGTTTGATACCCATCAGGGACTGGCTGGCACCCGTGTCTAACTCCATTGATACTGGGATGCCATTGAGGAGCACTTTCATCATTATCGGTGGCGTCCTGGTGTATGAACTGTATACGTGCTCCACATGAACTCGCTGAACTTCAGCTTCCAGCGATTTCCCCCAGTGTCCATTTCTGCAATTTCTGCAGGTATTTTGCTCATCTCTGCAAACTCCGGCTGAGTGTATGCCTCCATGCCTCCAGCATGAGTTGCGGTTTGAAACAAAAGGTCCCTTGCCAGTCGATCGTCCCTGACTGCCCCTGTTATTGTCCTTGAGTGCATCATTAACAGGTGTTGATGGCCCCATTACTGGCCGCATTATCCCTTGCAATGGCGTGAATCACTGTTCAGCTTGCCATTGTCTCTGTCGAACTCCCCCTCTGGGTTCGACTACATGTTGGGGCATGCCCGACTGCCCTTGTCTGCCTGGAGAACTGTGTGCTGCTTTAACAATGTTGAATCTCTGTCCCAACCATCCCTTAACACAGTACCTCTCGTCTGTTCTGCTAGTGGCCATGCTCGCGTGGTTTAAATCCCAGTTTCTTGTCACCATTGATACGTCCTTACTATACAGTATAAATGCACACGAGGCCCATGCTTGAGAGAAGGTCAGTCTGTGACCTGTCCTTTATTCCTTAGCACTCAAAGTGATGAAGGTGGGTGGAGCTTCCCCTTTTAAACTTAAAGTCCAGGTTAGGAGTGTCTCCCACCGAGTGGTCATTGTTCTCACGGTGTACAACTTAGGTCAGTTTATACATGGGTTACAATGCTGGTTGAATACATGACAGATAGATTCTTGTTAACCAAGGATATTAAAGGACGGGGGCAAAGGTGGACATATGGAGTTCGGTCACAAATCAGCAGTGATCTTATTGAATGGCAGAACATGCTCGAGGAGCTAAATGGCCTATCCCTTTCCTATGTTCCAAACCATCGCAATTCTTGTGATGATGGTGCTCCTGCAATAGTTTAGGTAGGGAATTCCAGAATATTAACCCAGCAACAATGAAAGAAAGAACAGTGATATATGTCAAAGTCAGGCTCGTGTGTGAATTAAAGGGGAACTTGGAGGTCATGGTGTTCCCACTACTTTGCTGCTCTTGGTGGTAGAGGTTGCAGGGATGCTATTGAAATAACCTTGGTGAGTTGCTGCAGGACATCTGTAGCCAGTGTGCTGGACAGGGTGGATATTGAATCGAGTGCAGGAGCAAGAATCAAATTAACTGAAACCTCTTGAGTGTTGTTGGAGCTGCACCTATCCAGGCAGAGGTAAGTATTCCATCAAATTCCTGACTTGAGCCTTGTAGATGATGGAGAGACTGAGGGGGGTCAGGAGATAAGCTACTCATAACAGTGTAAAGAAGAAAGAAAGTTTGATTTATTTCATGATCGAAGGATGTTAACAAATATGATGTGATTGGGATTACGGAGATGTGGCTCCAGGATGATCAGGGCTGGAAACTCAACATCCAGGGGTATTCAACATTCAGGAAGGATAGAATAAAATGAAAAGGAGGTGGGGTAGCATTGCTGGTTAAGGAGGAGATTAAGGCAATAGTTAGGAAGGACATTAACTTGGATGATGTGGAATCTATATGGGTAGAGCTGCAGAACACCAAAGGGCAAAAAACGTTAGTGGGAGTTGTGTACAGACCTCCAAACAGTAGTAGTGATGTTGGGGAGGGCATCAAACATGAAATTAGGGGTGCGTGCAATAAAGGTGCAGCAGTTATAATGGGTGACTTTAATATGCACATAGATTGGGCCAACCAAACTGGAAGCAATACGGTGGAGGAGGATTTCCTGGAGTGCATAAGGGATGGTTTTTTAGACCAATATGTCGAGGAACCAACTAGGGGGGAGGCCATCTTAGACTGGGTGTTATGTAATGAGAGAGGATTAATTAGTAATCTCGTTGTGCGAGGCCCCTTGGGGAAGAGTGACCATAATATGGTGGAATTCTGCATTGGGATGGCGAATGAAACAGTTAATTCAGAGACCATGGTCCAGAACTTAAAGAAGGGTAACTTTGAAGGTATGAGGCGTGAATTGGCTGGGATGGATTGGCGAATGATACTTAAGGGGTTGACTGTGGATGGGCAATGTCAGACATTTAGAGACCGCATCGATGAACTACAACAATTGTACATTCCTGTCTGGCATAAAAATAAAAAAGGGAAGGTGGCTCAACCGTGGCTATCAAGGGAAATCAGAGATAGTATTAAAGCCAAGGAAGTGGCATACAAATTGGCCAGAAATAGCAGCGAACCTGGGAACTGGGAGAAATTTAGAACTCAGCAGAGGAGGACAAAGGGTTTGATTAGGGCAGGGAAAATGGAGTATGAGAAGAAGCTTGCAGGGAACATTAAGACGGATTGCAAAAGTTTCTATAGATATGTAAAGAGAAAAAGGTTAGTAAAGACAAACGTAGGTCCCCTGCAGTCAGAATCAGGGGAAGTCATAACGGGGAACAAAGAAATGGCGGACCAATTGAACAAGTACTTTGGTTCGGTATTCACGAAGGAGGACACGAACAACCTTCCGGTTATAAAAGGGGTCGGGGGGTCTAGTAAGGAGGAGGAACTGAGGGAAATCCTTATTAGCCGGGAAATTGTGTTGGGGAAATTGATGGGATTGAAGGCCGATAAATCCCCAGGGCCTGATGGACTGCATCCCAGAGTACTTAAGGAGGTGGCCTTGGAAATAGTGGATGCGTTGACAGTCATTTTCCAACATTCCATTGACTCTGGATCAGTTCCTATGGAGTGGAGGGTAGCCAATGTAACCCCACTTTTTTAAAAATGAGGGAGAGAGAAAACAGGGAATTATAGACCGGTCAGCCTGACATCGGTAGTGGGTAAAATGATGGAATCAATTATTAAGGATGTCATAGCAGTGCATTTGGAAAGAGGTGACATGATAGGTCCAAGTCAGCATGGATTTGTGAAAGGGAAATCATGCTTGACAAATCTTCTGGAATTTTTTGAGGATGTTTCCAGTAGAGTGGATAAGGGAGAACCAGTTGATGTGGTATATTTGGACTTTCAGAAGGCGTTCGACAAGGTCCCACACAAGAGATTGATGTGCAAAGTTAGAGCACATGGGATTGGGGGTAGTGTACTGACATGGATTGAGAACTGGTTGTCAGACAGGAAGCAAAGAGTAGGAGTAAATGGGTACTTTTCAGAATGGCAGGCAGTGACTAGTGGGGTACCGCAAGGTTCTGTGCTGGGGCCCCAGCTGTTTACACTGTACATTAATGATTTAGATGAGGGGATTAAATGTAGTATCTCCAAATTTGCAGATGACACTAAGTTGGGTGGCAGTGTGAGCTGCGAGGAGGATGCTGTGATGCTGCAGAGCGACTTGGATAGGTTAGGTGAGTGGGCAAATGCATGGCAGATGAAGTATAATGTGGATAAATGTGAGGTTATCCACTTTGGTGGTAAAAACAGAGAGACAGACTATTATCTGAATGGTGACAGATTAGGAAAAGGGGAGGTGCAAAGAGACCTGGGTGTCATGGTACATCAGTCATTGAAGGTTGGCATGCAGGTCCAGCAGGCGGTTAAGAAAGCAAATGTCATGTTGGCCTTCATAGCAAGGGGATTTGAGTACAGGGGCAGGGAGGTGTTGCTACAGTTGTACAGGGCATTGGTGAGGCCACACCTGGAGTATTGTGTACAGTTTTGGTCTCCTAACCTGAGGAAGGACATTCTTGCTATTGAGGGAGTGCAGCGAAGGTTTACCAGACTGATTCCCGGGATGGCGGTACTGACCTATCAAGAAAGACTGGATCAACTGGGCTTGTATTCACTGGAGTTCAGAAGAATGAGAGGGGACCTCATAGAAACATTTAAAATTCTGACGGGGTTAGACATGTTAGATGCAGGAAGAATGTTCCCAATGTTGGGGAAGTCCAGAACCAGAGGTCACAGTCTAAGGATAAGGGGTAAGCCATTTAGGACCGAGATGCGGAGGAACTTCTTCACCCAGAGAGTGGTGAACCTGTGGAATTCTCTACCACAGAAAGTTGTTGAGGCCAATTCACTAAATATATTCAAAAAGGAGTTAGATGTAGTCCTTACTACTAGGGGGATCAAGGGGTATGGCGAGAAAGCAGGAATGGGGTACTGAAGTTGAATGTTCAGCCATGAACTCATTGAATGGCGGTGCAGGCTGGAAGGGCCGAATGGCCTACTCCTGCACCTATTTTCTATGATTCTATGTTCCAATGGCTTCACAGTCAATAAAGTATTTTTTGAAGTGCAGTCACTGTTGTGATGTAGGGAAATTCAGCAGACAATTTGCACACAGCAAGGTCCCACAGACAGCAATGAGATTGATGACAAGATAACCTGTTTTAATGATCTTGGTGTTGGGACAAATTTTGGCCAGGACACCGGGAGAACTCCCCTATTTCTCTTCAAACCTTTTACATCCATCTCTAACAGTGCACCTTACTACCGAAATATCAGCCTAGATTATGTGTTTAAGTTGCTGGAGTGAGGCTGAACCCAAAACCTCCTGATTCAGATGTGAAAGTGCTAGCACTGATCCAAGGCTGACATTACCCAGTATCTGCCCTGCTCTTGTAACCGTGGCATTGATATAGCTGGTGCAGACCAACTTTGAGTCATTTGTGACCCTCAGGATGTTGATGGCGGATGCTCTACAGAAATTTAAAAGCCCATGGGAACCAAGGGAAAGTGGCAAGTTGGATCCAAAATTGGCTCAGTGGCAGACAGGTGTTATTGTGACTGGAAGGCTGTTTCCAGTGGGGATCCGCAGGGCTCAATTCTAGGGCCCTTGCTTTTTGTGGTATATATCAATGATTTAGACTTCAATGTTGGGGGTATGATTATAAAGTTTGTCGATGATACAAAAATTGGCTGCATGGTTGATAGTGAGGAAGAAAGTTGTAGACTGCAGGAAGATATCAACGGACTGGTCAGGTGGGCAGACCGGTGGCAAATGGAATTCAATTCGAAGAAGTATGAGATAATGCATTTGGGGAGGGCTAACAAGGCATGCAAATTCACAATAAATGGTAGGACACTGAGAAGTGTAGAGGAACAGAGGGACCTTGGAGTGCATGTCCACAGAGCCCTGAAGGTAGCAAGACAGGTAGATAAGGTGGTTAAGAAGGTACACGGGATACATTCCTTTATGAGCGGAGGCATAGAATATAAGAGCAGAGAGGTTATGCTAGAACTGTATGAAACACTAGTTAGGCCACAGCTAGAGTACTGCGTGCAGTACTAGTCACCACATTACAGGGAAGATGTGACTGCATTAGAGAAGGTACAGAGGAGAGTTATAAGGATGTTGCTAGAACTGGAGAATTTTAGCTATGTGGAAAGATTGGATAGGCTGGGGTTATCTTTGGAACAGAGGAGGTTGAGGGGAGACTTGATTGAGGTGTATAAAATTAGATAGAGTGGATAAAGATAGAAAGACTTGCATTTATATAGCACCTTTCACGACTACCGGACATCTCAAAGCGCTTTAAAGCCAATGAAGTACTTTTGGAATGTGGGAAGCGCGGCAGTCAACTCGCACACAGCAAACTCTCACAAACAGCAATGTGATAATGACCAGATGATCTGTTTTTGTTGTGGTGATTGAGAGATAAATATTGGCCAGGACACCGGGGATAACTCCCCTGCTCTTTTTTGAAATAGTGCCATGGGATCTTTTACATCCACCTGAGAGAGCAGACGGGGCCTCGGTTTAACGTCTCATCCAAAAGACGGTACCTCCAACAATGCAGCAATCCCTCGTCAGCCTAGATTTATGTGCTCAAGTCCCTGGTGTGGGATTTGAACCCACAACCTTCTGACTCAGAGGCGAGTGTGATACCCACTTTTTTTAAATTAATATTTATTGAACATTAAGAACATTTACATCATGATCATTTCATTCATCATACAAATCCATTCCCCCGCTCTGCACAGCCATTTCTCCAACACATATTAACATTAAAACCTGAAGTTTAATTTGTCTCCTGTAACATACATTAGTTTATTGTACTTTACAAATTGATCATAAAATACTATCTTTAAATTCTTTTCTGAATAAAACATTCACAGAGCCTTATAATGATCTTTAACTTATATTTAAAATACTCTTTTAGGTGTATTCTCCTCCACTTAGAAAAAAGAGCATTCCTTCTTTGCACAATCACAAATCTAGCCAAACTGAACATTAAATTAATTGCTGCTCTGTTAGACTCGACAGACTCTCCTACAATCCCCATCTCAAAATTGAGTGCCACGGGATTCCCATTCTTGCTCTTCAGTCCTCACCCAGCAAGAAAACCTCACACAACTGTCGAACATAGCACTTAAAACCCTTAACTGCGGACATAACACCAGTAAATGGGACAGAGTCTCATCCTACATCCCACACACTGGGCAAGTTGCCACCTCTACTCGTCCAATATTACATGACTATCGTGATAAAGATCTGGTTATGAGCCAAATTGAATTCCAGTTCAATCATTCTGTACATTTAAAACTCGCCCACACTCCCTTCCAAATCCTGTTGAAGTCCAGTTGTGGGTTTATACTCTTCCAAAACTCCTGACCAGCAGGTGTCTTGAATCTCCAGTCTCTAAATACCCCTAGAAATCTCGAGTATTACAGTTGTCAAATTGGACCAACTCCTCTCCTTTCTCCAGCAGAAAGCTTGGAAAAGCGGGACACATTATACCTCCTTTGGAGATTTGCGTACTTATTTCTTCCATCCAATCCTGTGGCATTACCCTCACAATCTTCTCATACATGATCAGAATTGCTTTTTCCTCTACCTCCTGATCCTCCTCCCAAACCATATCCCTCACTACCGCTTCCGGGCATAAACTGCACACTTTTAAAAAATTGGGCCAGTCTCTACAACCTCCTTATAAAACCGAGGGAGAGATTTAATCAATTTCAAAAACATATTGTTGTATTCCAAATAAAATATTCCCTGTCCTCCCATCCCACTTAATTTAAAAAAATGCTGGAAACAACTCTTCCAAAAACTTGTATTTGAGTTCTGAAGAAATCTCGTCGCCCATTTAATTCTAAAGACTTTTTTCTTCAAATCAATATCTGGGAAATTGAGTCCTCCCTGATTTTGCTGTCCAATGATGGTATTGTAAGCAACCAAGACTGGTTTCCCTTCCCATGAAAACCTCACACAAACCTCTCGGATGGAATTTCTGCCCACTCAGGAATATCCTCCACCATCAATAAGTACCATAGGTTAGATAGCAGGATAGTTGAAATCACTGTCGCTCTTCCTTGCACTTTCAACCACCTTCTTTCCCATCTTCCCAAAATCTTTTTAATTTTCATAATCTTTGGTTCCCAATTTAATCGATCCACTTCATCCCTAGACTTCTTGCACCTCATATGCACCCCCAGAACTTGCAAAACCTCCACCATCTTAAAAGGGCTTTCCTCCACTCCGCCCTACTCCTTCCCACAACCAGGCATTGGGACTTACTATTATTGGCCCCAAGTTTCGCCATGATTTGCTCCTGATTTTTAGGAGCAACTGGTGTAGAACGGAGTATCTTAGAAATCGGAATTCTCGTCATTTAGTTTGCTCCAGTTCTAGTCAGTTAGAACAGTTTCACTTTGGAACAGAATTTTTTTTTCAAAAGGGGGCGTGTCCGGCCACTTACGCCTGTTTTCAAAGTTTCGTCAGTGAAAACGTACTCCATACTAACTTAGAATGGAGTAAGTGAAGATTTTTGTACGCTCGAAAAAACCTTATCTACACTTTAGAAAATCAGGCGTAGGTTACAAATCAGGCGTAGGGAATGGTGGGGGGGGGGGGGGGGTGTTTAAAGGGAAGTTTACAAACATTAAACACTTCAGTTTTACAAATAAAGAGCCATCATCAATAATAAATGATAAATACATCAATAAATCAACCAATAAATCAATCAAAAAAAATTAATAAGAAATATATTTTTTTTTTAAATCAATAAATAAAACATTTTCTACTTACCGACTGCAGCACCGGGAGCCCTCCAACAGCGTGCTGGGATGCCCCCCTCAGTGTGTCTCTGTCAGTGTCTCTATCTCTCTGTCTGTCTGTGTGTGTCTCTCATTCTCTGTCTGTCAGTGTCTGTGTTTCTGACAGCGAGGGGAGGGGGAGGAGGGGGGTAGAGGGAGAGAGGGGGGGAGCAGAGGGAGGGATGGGGGAGAAGGGGGAGGGGGGAGAAGGGGGAGGAGAAGGGGGAGGGGGGGAGAAGGGGATAAAGGGATGAAGGGGGAGAAAGGAGAAGGGGGCGGGGAAGGACATGGGGGGGGAAGGAGATGGGGGGGGAAAGGAGATGGGGGGGAAAGGAGATGGGGGGGAAAGGAGATGGGGGGGAAAGGAGATGGGGGGAAAGGAGATGGGGGGGAAAGGAGATGGGGGGGAAGGAGAAGGGGGGGGAAGGAGATGGGGGGGAAAGGAGATGGAGGGGGGGAAGGAGATGGGGGGGAAAGGAGATGGAGGGGGGAAAGGAGATGGAGGGGGGAAAGGAGATGGAAGGGGGAAAGGAGATGGAGGGGGGAGGAGGAGATGGGGGGCGGGGGAAGGAAAATGGGGAGGGAGGCTGAACGGGCCGGGCCCGAGACTTCGGGCAGGGCCCGTCCCCAGCACCAGATTTACAGGTAGGTGGCGTTGGGTTGGGTCGGGGGGGTGGTGGGAGGGAGGTCGGTTCGGTTTGGGTCGGGTGGAGGGAGGGAGTAGGAGGTCAGGTCGGGGGGAGGAGGTCAGGTCAAATCCAGTCCGGGGGAGCGGGAGTCGGATCGAGTCCGGTCCGGGGGCGGCGGGGAGGAAGCGGGAGTCGGGTCGGGTCGGGGAGAAGCGGGAGTCGGGTCGGGTCCGGAGGCAGGGGGAGGGGAAGCGGGAGTCGGGTCGGGTCCGGAGGCGGACGGGACAGGGGGGGCGGAGTCAGGTCAGTGTCGGGTCCGGTCTGGAGGCGGGAGTCGAGTTGAGTCGGGTCGGGAAGCAGGAGCTGGCCGTGGGAGGAGCCTTATGCACGCAGCCCCAGTGAGGCCATTCGGCCAGGGCTAGGGGCTGCGTGCTTCGGGCCCCACTGTAGCGCGTATGTGCAGAGGTCCCGGCACTGTTTTCAGCGCAGGGACCTGGCTCCGCCCCATACAGCTCCTGCTGCGCTGCGCCGAGGGCCAGAAGACCTGCAGGGAGGTGGAGAATCTGGAGGGTTTTTTTAGGTGCACTTTGTGGTGCGAAAAACGGGTGTCCAGGTCGGGACTGCGCCGTTCTAGGCACGGCTCGAAACTTGGGCCCATTCACACTGGCACCTGAAGCTCTACAATACTCCTCCACTACTCCCATAGCTTTCCTCACTGACTCCCCATCTCTCAACATAATGGGTGTGTCATCTACATATTGGTGTATCAACGACACCTGCCCAGAACTGGGAACGGCAATCCTGACTACACCTTGTTCCTTTCGTATCATGTAACCTAAAGGTTCTGCTATCAATGTGTACAACAATGGAGACAGGGGACAACCCTGTCTCACTGATCTCTGTTTGGAAAATATTTGGATTTTAAAAAATTAAATTTAATACAGCTAAATATGTTTGAATAAAAAATCCTTATCCACTCAATAAAATTTTTCCCGAAACCAAATGCTTCCAAAACCATCAATAAAAACTTAAGAGAGACTGTATCAAAGGCTTTTTCTGGATCTATCTTTAGCACATAAGCTTCCCTCCCACTTTCTCAGATTGAGACCACAGAGTCTGTTATGTCCCAGCCTACGACTCCATAGGACTGAAAGGGCAAAACTATCTGCGGCATCACCTCCTTCATACGATTTGCCATAACCCTTGTGAAGATCTTATAATCCACATTTAATAGTGTGATGGGCTCCAATTCTTCAGATCCCTTCTATCCCCTTGATTTTTATAAGCTAAGCTTATGATACCTCTACACATAGATGGGACCAGACTTCCCTCAGTTTTAATCTCCTTAAAAATCTCTAAGACCAATGGATTTAAAAGCTCTAAAAATTCTTCATAGATGTTGCATATTGTCCATTGGACCCTGGGCTTCCGCCCACCCCCCCCCCTCCCCCCTCCCCGCCCCCCACCCTTCATTCCACTTATTGGTACTTTGTCACACATGCTTCCCATTGTCCTTTAAACCCTCTTCAATGATAGCACTTACTTTCTCCATTGCAAATTTAGAAATGTCTTCTTCTGTATACAACTCTTGATAAAAGCTACCAGCCGTCTCCATGATCTGCCCACTTTCATTAATGATCTTTTCCCCAACCTTCAAATCTCCAATTAATGATAAACATTGTCGCAACTTCTTTTGCTCCAGAAAATATCTAATGATCTTTCTCCCTCCCTTTAGCCTTTGCACGGAGAATAGCCCCCTTTCATTTTTCAACTTGTAATAATTCCCACTCTTCCTTTAAAACCACCCAATTATTCTCTGCTCCCTTATCCCCTCCATCAAGTGCTTTACAGAGATCTGTAAAGCTTCTGTTTATATTCTCTTCTCGACGCCAGTTAGCAGTTGCCCTTTCTTTCCCATAATGTACAGAAAAAACTTTTACCTCATATTTGAAATTGTCCCACCAAACTCTTTTTTCTTTCAAGAATAAAGGTTCCTTCTGAGTATTCTTTATTATATTTAAAATCCTTTCTTTATAAACAATTTCTTTCAGGTACTGATTGTTTAAAATCCACACCCCTGGCCCGATCTTAACTCTGCTGTTCTTAATTATAAGAAGCAAAGCCAAGTGACATTTTTATAATAAATCTCCATCACCTCAGAACTGAACCCTTCCCGCATTAACACAAAATCTATTCGGCTCTGTTTTAAAACATCACTCACCCGACCTCTTCTGGAGAATTCCCTTTTTATGGGGTTCCGATCCCTCCATAAGTCTCTCAAATTTAAATTTGCCATCATTTTTATAATCATCCCTCTAGAGTTATCATCCTTAAGGTCATTTGGGCTGAAATGTCCATCCGAGATAAAAAATACATTAAAATCCCCCATTATACAAGGATTTTCCGCCTCTGCCTCTTCTGCGAATAACCACTGAAAAAACTCACGCCACTTGCAATGATCATTAGATATTAAAGAGATCACAATTAAATTCCTCCATTTTTACCTTCAGCTGTAAAAATCTCCCCTCAGTGTCCTTGTCCACCAAGGCAACATTCTCTTTTATGGTTTATGAACGAACTCACTAATGCAGCCATCCCTCTACAGTTATTGTTTGCACAACTTGCAAACCCGGTTCTGGGGGAGGTGGGACCAGTACAAACCGGACGGTCTACACCTGGGCAGGACCGGGACCAATGTCCTAGGGGGAGTGTTTGCAGTGCTGTTGGGGAGGAGTTAAACTAATATGGCAGGGGGATGGGATCCTATGCAGGGAGGCAGAGGGAAATAAAAGGGAGGCAGAGGCAAAAAATAGAAAGGGGGGAGAATAGTAAAAGTGGAGGGCAGAGAATCCCAAGGCAAAAAACAAAAAGGGCCACATTACAGCAAAATTCTAAAGAGGCAAGGTGTGTTAAAAATACAAGCCTGAAGGCTCTATGTCTTAAGGCAAGGAGTATCCATAATAAGGTGGATCAATTAACTGTGCAAATAGATATTAACAGATATGATGTGATTGGGATTACAGAGACGTGGCTCCAGGATGATCAGGGCTGGGAACTCAACATCCAAGGGTATTCAACATTCAGGAAGGATAGAATAAAAGGAAAAGGAGGTGGGGTAGCATTGCTGGTTAAAGAGGAGATTAATTCAATAGTTAGGAAGGACATTAGCTTGGATGATGTGGAATCTATATGGGTAGAGCTGCAGAACACTAAAGGGCAAAAAACGTTAGTGGGAGTTGTGTACAGACCTCCAAACAGTAGTAGTGATGTTGGGGAGGGCATCAAACAGGAAATTAGGGGTGCATGCAATAAAGGTGCAGCAGTTATCATGGGTGACTTTAATATGCATATAGATTGGGCTAACCAAACTGGAAGCAATATGGTGGAGGAGGATTTCCTGGAGTGCATAAGGGATGGTTTTCTAAACCAATATGTTGAGGAACCAACTCGGGGGGAGGCCATCTTAGACTGGGTGTTGTGTAATGAGAGAGGATTAATTAGCAATCTCGTTGTGCGAGGTCCCTTGGGGAAGAGTGACCATAATATGGTGGAATTCTACATTAGGATGGAGAATGAAACAGTTAATTCAGAGACCATGGTCCAGAACTTAAAGAAGGGTAACTTTGAAGGTATGAGGCGTGAATTGGCTCGGATAGATTGGTGAATGATACTTAAGGGGTTGACAGTGGATGGGCAATTGCAGACATTTAGAGACCGCATGGATGAACTACAACAATTGTACATCCCTGTCTGGCGTAAAAATAAACAAGGGAAGGTGGCTCAATCGTGGCTTTCAAGGGAAATCAGGGATAGTATTAAAGCCAAAGAAGTGGCATACAAATTGGCCAGAAATAGCAGGGACTGGGAGAAATTTAGAACTCAGCAAAGGAGGACAAAGGGTTTGATTAGTGCAGGGAAAATAGAGTACAAGAGGAAGCTTGCAGGGAACATTAAAACGGATTGCAAAAGCTTATTTGGTTATGTAAAGAGAAAAAGGTTAGTAAAGAAAACATAGGTCCCCTGCAGTCAGAATCAGGGGAAGTCATAACGGGGAACAAAGAAATGGCAGACCAATTGAACAAGTACTTTGGTTCGGTATTCACTAAGGAGGACACAAACAACCTTCCGGATATAAAAGGGGTCAGAGGGTCTAGTAAGAAGGAGGAACTGAGGGAAATCCTTATTAGTCGGGAAATTGTGTTGGGGAAATTGATGGGATTGAAGGCCGATAAATCCCCAGGGCCTGATGGACTGCATCCCAGAGTACTTAAGGAGGTGGCCTTGGAAATAGCGGATGCATTGACAGTCATTTTCCAACATTCCATAGACTCTGGATCAGTTCCTATGGAGTGGAGGGTAGCCAATGTAACCCCACTTTTTTAAAAAGGAGGGAGAGAGAAAACAGGGAATTATAGACTGGTCAGCTTGACATCGGTAGTGGGTAAAATGATGGAATCAATTATTAAGGATGTCATAGCAGCGCATTTGGAAAGAGGTGACATGATAGGTCCAAGTCAGTATGGATTTGTGAAAGGGAAATCATGCTTGACAAATCTTCTGGAATTTTTTGAGGATGCTTCCAGTAGAGGGGACAAGGGAGAACCAGTTGATGTGGTGTATTTGGACTTTCAGAAGGCTTTCGACAAGGTCCCACACAAGAGATTAATGTGCAAAGTTAAAGCACTTGGGATTGGGGGTAGTGTGCTGACGTGGATTGAGAACTGGTTGGTAGATAGGAAGCAAAGAGTAGGAGTAAATGGATACTTTTCAGAATGGCAGGCAGTGACTAGTGGGGTACCGCAAGGTTCTGTGCTGGGGCCCCAGCTGTTTACATTGTACATTAATGATTTAGACGAGGGGATTAAATGTAGTATCTCCAAATTTGCGGATGACACTAAGTTGGGCGGCAGCGTGAGCTGCGAGGAGGATGCTATGAGGCTGCAGAGTGACTTGGACAGGTTAGGTGAGTGGGCAAATGCATGGCAGATGAAGTATAATGTGGATAAATGTGAGGTTATCCACTTTGGTGGTAAAAACAGAGAGACAGACTATTATCTGAATGGTGACAGATTAGGAAAAGGGGAGGTGCAACGAGTCATGGTACATCAGCATCAGTCATTGAAGGTTGGCATGCAGGTACAGCAGGCGGTTAAAAAAGCAAATGGCATGTTGGCCTTATAGCGAGGGGATTTGAGTTCCGGGGCAGGGAGGTGTTATTACAGTTGTGCAGTGCCTTGGTGAGGCCACACCTGGAGTATTGTGTACAGTTTTGGTCTCCTAACTTGAGGAAGGACATTCTTGCTATTGAGGGAGTGCAGTGAAGCTTCACCAGACTGATTCCCGGGATGGCGGGACTGACATATCAAGAAAGACTGAATCAACTGGGCTTGTATTCACTGGAGTTCAGAAGAATGAGAGGGGATCTCATAGAAACATTTAAAATTCTGACGGGTTTAGACAGGTTAGATGCAGGAAGAATGTTCCCAATGTTGGGGAAGTCCAGAACCAGGGGTCACAGTCTAAGGATAAGGGGTAAGCCATTTAGGACCGAGATGAGGAGAAACTTCTTCACCCAGAGAGTGGTGAACCTGTGGAATTCTCTACCATAGAACGTTGTTGAGGCCAATTCACTAAATGTATTCAAAAAGGAGTTAGATGTAGTCCTTACTACTAGGGGGACCAAGGGGTATGGTGAGAAAGCAGGAATGGGGTACTGAAGTTGCATGTTCAACCATGAACTCATTCAATGGCAATGCAGGCTCGAAGGGATGAATGGCATACTCCTGCACCTATTTTCTATGTTTCTATGTTTCTCCTTACCAAACTCTTTCTAGGATATCTTCATCCTAAAGATTTCTTGCAGACACAACATGCCTTTAAAACACTGCAATATCTGCTGCAATTTCTTCTCCCCCTCAATCTATTCATATTGATCAAGACCAATGTAATCATTGCTCTTAATAAAAGAAGTATGCCTGATAATCTATCCATCATTTAATCTCTGGCCCTTCCCTCCTCTCATGCTGCTTCCAAACTTTTTGGGCAGCTGTTGCTTTCTCCTGCAGCCTCCGGCTCTTTTTCACCTCCTGTTTGAACTTCCACTGCAGTTTCAGTCTCTTCCTTACATCAAATTTAGGCCGCGGAGCTGCTCCTTCTTCGTCCTGCTGTCCCCCACTAATCTTTCCCTTTCCACATGATGCCACCCCACCCCCAATTCCATGTCTCCATCCTCCTCTGACTCCTCACTCTCAAGCTCTTCTGTAATCTCCCGTCCCTGTTTCCCATCAGATACATAATCTCACTTTTTGCTAACATGGTTTTTCCAACAGTGCCACTCTCTTCGGCCTTACCTCCATCGCTGACCCTTGCTCCCCATTTCTTCTCCCTCTGTGACAATGGCGCGTCTCCACCCACCTTGCTCTCTTTTGGCGTCTTTGTCTCCGCGCTCCCATCCTGCTGCCCCTTTAAGACTCCTGCCTCTTGCATCCTCTCCTTGTCCTGCCCCCTCCTGCTCCCAGAGATGTACGACTCCCCATCTTTCTTTGGAGTACTTCCACTTACCCCGCACCCTGCTCGCGCCTCCGTTCCCCCCATGGACACCTGATTCTTTAGGGAGAGACGAGCCATATTATGGCTCGACTCTGTCTTTGACCCATGATGTCCTCCACTGAATTTGACTTTATCCACCATACTTGGTGTGTTTTCCACCATGTTTTCTGCTCCGCAATTTTCTGCCTCTTCTTGCGCTCTTTCCTCATTCCCTTCGGCGGCTGTGTCCTCCACCACTCCACTCACACCTCCTGCTTCCTCTCCCATCTCCCCATCACTCAAGTGGCTTCCATCTGCCTCACACTCACAGCGGGTGGGGCCTTTGTGACAAACCGCACAATTCTCTGCCTTGCAGTTCTGAGCATCGTTTCCAGATTCGCCACAGTTATAACAGTACAGGTCGGGACAGCTTCTTACTAGATGGTCGTGTCCAAGACAGTAATCGCAAAGCTATACTGGGCCCACAACTGGTCAGCAGTATAGTCTTGCGTTTCTCCACCAATGTGTCCATCTCCCCTGCCAGGTCATTTACCACAAAATATTGCTCGAGCCTTTCTGTGAAAGCATCCCAATCATCACCCTCTGCAAAGTCTTTTAGTGTGCTAAAGATAGCTATAATCACGTGAAAGTCTGTATTCTCGTCACCAGTTGTTAAGTCTGTAATGTACTTATGAATGACCCCACGAGGCAATGTGTTGTACTCAAACTGTAGTGACCTTGTTCCTTTATTCGTAACTCCAGAGCGAGGCACAAGCATGGTGGGCAGCCTTTTATACTGGGCCCTGCACACCTATGCAGATAACCCTCAGGTCTCCCACCGCAATGCCCTCTGGTGGACAGCCTCTGCCACAGAGGCAGGAAACCCCAGTCTCCACCAGTTGCAGCCTCTAGTGGTGCCAGCATAGTGCATACATCGTGTAAACCTTATTGATAGTACATCAGGTAACAAGTCTCCATCTTATGCAACTATACAGTGACAACAGAGAGTATATCTATAGTCTGCATATATAACATTTGCGATGGTGGTGCAATTATCTCAAGCAGAGGTGGCTGGGATTTCTTGCGTTTAAGATGGTCATTGCCTGGCACTCATATGGCATGAATGTTACTTGTCACTTGTCAGCCCAAGTCTGGATATTATACAGGTCCTGTTCTAGGTTGCTTCATTATTTGAGGAGTTGTCAATAGAGCTGAATCCTGTGGAATCATCAGTGATCAGACCCAGTCCTGGCTTTATAATAAATCAAAGGTCATTGCTGAAGCAGCTGAAGATGGTTGGGCCAAGGATGCTTCCCTGAGGAAGTCCTGCAGTGATGTCCTAGGATCATGATGACTGTCCTCCAACAACTACAACTATCTTCCTTCGTGTCAGATGCGATTCTGCCTATTGGAGGTTTTTCTTTTGACCCTACTCCACAAATGATGAGTTTTGTTATGGCTCCTGGGCAATATTTGGTTCAATGCTGCCTGGATGTCGAGAGCAGCTACTGTCGCCTCTCCTCTGGCATTCAGCTCTTCTATTCATGTCTGGATTAATGCTGTGATGTCATCTGGAGCCAAGTGATTAGGCAGAACCCTATACTTGTACATGGGTCATCTTATACATAAGAATAAACAATAGTTTTATTCCTGTAATACCAGCATTCACTTAGAATCACAGTTTATGAGTTGAAAACAAACAACTGACCACAGCAGGGGTCTTGGTCGTGTCAGCAGTCTAACAGTATTATTATATCAGAGGTGCTGTTCTGAAACTGGTACCTGTTTGGAGTAATGCAAGGCGAACAGATACAAACGAGACTACTTTCTGCATATTGCGCTCCGGCCAGGAAGAACACCCTGCTTACTGGTATCCAAATGCAAATTAAATTTTAACCACTGGTTTTCACTTAATGAAACATCTTGATATGGATATATTTACATCTTACTGTACGCCCTGAGCCAGCAGCGAGGCTACCATTTGAATAATTTTATTAAGCGTCTATCTGAACATTGCAATATATACAAGTATCAGGAGCAATTTTCTGACTTTTCACTGATGACGGGGAGCCTCGTCCACCAAAATCAGTGATCAGAAATTCACTCGCATGTTGTGCACAAGTTTCTAACCATCATCTTAACTGAGTTGAAAAATCAGCTCCATTGTACAATTCGAATTTCCGATACGCAGTACTGAGAGCAAAGTTCATTTGCAGCAGTGCAAAGTCAATAAAGTATCGCATAATATTAAAAAAACAAACAGCGTTAGGTTCAAGTAAGTGAATTGAAGCAGTCTTAACCCTCATAGTTCATAATGAGTAGCTGTACTTACACTGGAAGCAAATAAGGTTGTAGACTAGTAATACGTTTTCCATCAGAATAATCGCGGAGTGAATCAAATGATTTTTTCTCATTCTCCACGGCCTCCTCCATCTTAAAAGATATAAACAACATTATATTTTTCATACAGTTGACATTATTCAAATGTTAGAAAACTCATCTTAGTACCAAATACACGCAAACCCAATTGAAAAACAAGTCAAATTTTTCACAAAATCACTTGTAACTGAGATTATTGGATTTTCTATAGATTATAATCAGTGCTCAATGATGTTATGAAAGTCTACTGTAAAAGAGAGAAATAGTGTAAGATAATAAATCAAAGCAAATCTCACAGTAGACATGAACATGCTCTGTGACTGCTGGTACATGTCCAGCTATGCTGCAGTGGATAAAAGTGTTCTGTTTGACTGTCTGTCTTACTCCCAATTTCCTGCTTATTAAACTCCGTCCCCTAGTAAACAAGTTGCCTGGATCAATTTTGTCAATTCCCTTCATATCTTGAAACATGCTTGTTTCAAAAACAACTCTTTCCCTCATAACTTCAATTCCTGATATTGAGAATTATCTTTGTTGCTTGACTCTAATCTCTCAAGCCAATAATATTCTTGTCATGATTTAGTGCCCAGAACTATGTAGGGCACCCCGATGTATGACCAACGACTTATACAGTAATAATATAACTGTACGATTTTGACACCATCCTGCTATTATTTCAACCCAATACATTACCTCATTTTCACAGCAGCCAAGCAGATTTCAGAGATTGATTCACATTAACCCTAACATCTCTTTCTTGATCAATACACAGTGTGACTGTATTGAATACATAAGCCTAGAAAGTACATGTGACAATATTAGAAGAAAAACAGCACAATCATATGAAATGCCTTTATCACAATTTTAAGCATTCACCCATTTAAATTAAACAGCAACAGTAATTTCTAAGTGATACTTTCTCAATTGATTATTGTTTACAAACACATTATATCTATCTACATCCTTCTGACTCTGAGGCGGGGGTGCTGCCCACTGAGTCACAGCTGACACAAGGCAGGTTTCTGATACCTTCTGGCATCCGTGGAGATTTTAGCGACGCCTTTCACACTCTACTCCCTACTGACTGATTTTATATCCCAAATCTTATGTTTGTCAATAATTGTGTTTACCTTGTCGCAGGTCGGGACCGCCATGCTGCCTATAGCCGCCGCTCACCGCTCCTTTTGTGGCCCATTAGCGGCAGGTTGGGGCCATAGGGTGAGTGGCGAGCGGCGGCCATGAGCAGCGTGGCGGCATACCACTGCAAGATACAGCGCGAGTTGGTGCAGGAGGGCAATGGCGCGAAGAGGGATGTCATCAAGGTCCAGGTCGCTGATTGCAGCGTGGGCAGATACAGCAGAAGCGGCGAGAGGCTGTAGAGGGATGTGATCGGGGCCTAAAGAGGCGTAGTCCCAGGGGCAGCACGGGCCAGCCCACACTGCGATATGTGTGCACACTAGATCCGTGCAGCAGAGCAGCTCTCCAGTCGTCTTGGATAACCCTTGCCACTGTACCAAGACCTAGCTCTGTCAAACCCGTGTGGTGGCTAACCCGTGTGGTGGCTGGTGTGCAACGGCCACCCCACATTAAAAAAATCCACTCACAGGCATCTTCCACCCTACAGGATGTAGTTCAGGACCTGGAATATTAGGTCCTTCATTGGAACACCTGTGAACTCATCCTTTTTTAGCGTGGAAGCAAGTCATCCTCGTTACGAGGGACTGCCTATGATGATGATGATCTACATCAAAGTACATCTGCCACAAAATTCCCAATTTCATAAACAATTCAAATGTTTGTGAATCTGATTGCTTGGTTTTTCATTATTTGCACTATTTTTGATATATGCAGATTGAAGATATTGTTTATGTTACCCTAGTACTAATCAAAAATCTATAGAATTAATCGGCCGAAAATTGCAGCCTCGCTGGGTCGGTACGAAGTGCGCATGCACCCGACGAGGCCTCGCAAAAGCCCGATTCTCGGTGCGCCTAGAACCGGCTTTACCGATCTGTCAAAATTTCTTTAGAGAGATTCTACGCATCCCTGGGAGAAGGACATCCACGCGGGAGAGATTTGAGCTATTTTTTACGCCTGGTAAAAGCAGGTGTATAGCTTACTTATACCAGCGTAACACTTTTAAAGCATAGAAAATTTCAATTTAATCACTCATTTTTTTATTAAAAATCCTGTCCATTAAGGTAAGTTTATTTTTAACCCTATTAAAACACATTTTAAAAAATTTCCAAAAAATATTTTTTTTTCTAAAACATTTAATTACATTTAATTTCAATTAATTTTAAATATGTGAGGTGTTTTTTTTTTTATTTATTGTGATGTGTTTCGGTGTTTTATGGGTTTATTCTAATTGATAATAATGAGAGCCCGTACAAACAGAGCTCCCATTTTTATCAATGAGAATACTAGATAGTGATTGGTGGTCCAGGCCCATGTGATTCCAACAGTTGCGTTCGTACGTGGAAAACATCTTTCAGTGCGCTGTGCAGCGAATGAAGGCCTCAGACCGGAATCCTACGTTCCTCCGGGAAACACAGGTAGTTCGTAGATTTTTTTCGGGTCAGAGGCATTTGTACGAAGAAAACCTCCAACCGCAATTTTCAGCCCAAAATGTTTTTGTTTCTATAGGATCATGTCTGATATTTCTGCTTGGTTTAGTGTTTCTACTGTTGATTGCTGCCAAAATAAGCTTTAAGAATCAATGATTAATCAGATACTACAGTTAGAATGTTCCCTCCTATTTCATCTGCCATTACTATTTCATGGGCCACAACCTCAACCACTATCTGCTGCTAGCCTCTCCCTCACTTCCAGACCTACCACGGTTTGATATAACTCAGCCTCATTCTCACTGATCACTCCTTTAGCTCCAAATCTACATAGGATATACGCCACAGAAACAGGCCATTCAACCCAACTAGTCCACACCAGTGTTTATGCTCCATTCGAGCCTCCTCTTGTCTTTCCTCATCTAAATCTATCAGCATAACCCTCTATTCCATTCTCCCTCATATGCTTGTCTAGCCTCCCCTTAAATGCATCGATACTATTCGCTTCGACCACTTCCTGTGGTAGCAAGTTCCACAGTTTCACCACTCTATGGGTAAAGAACTTTCGTCTGAATTCCCTATTGGATTTCTTGATGACTATTTTATATTGATGGTCTCTAGTTATTCTCTTCCCTACAAGTGGAAACATTCTCTCTGTATCCACTCTATCAAAATCTTTCATAATTTTAAAGACCTCTAATAGGTCACCTCTCAGCCTTCTTTTTTCAAGAGAAAAGAGACCCAGCCTGTTCATCCTTTCCTGATACGTATACACTTGCATTTCTGGTATCATCCTTGTAAATCTTCTCTGCACCCTCTCCAGCGCCTCTATATCATTTTTATAACATGATGACCAGAACTGTACACAGTACTCTAAATGTGGTCGAACCAAGGTTCAATACAGGTTCCCCTAGCATAACTTCCCTACTTTTCAATTCTATCCCCCTATAAATGTGCTTGGTTTGCATTTTTATGGCCTTGCTAACCTGTGTCGCAACTTTTAGTGATTTGTGTATTTCCACTGAGATCCCTTTGTTCCTCTACCCCACCTTGACTCGCACCCACCAAGTAATAAACAATATTCTTACTACCAAAATGTACTACCTCACATTTATCTGTGTTCAACTTAATTTTACAATTATATGCCCATTCTGCAAGTTTATTAATGTCCTCTTGTAATTGGATGCAGTTCTCCTCAGTATTGACTAGTCCCTCCAATTTGGTTTCTCTGCAAATTTAGAAATTGTGTTTTTGATTTCAAAGTCTAAATCGTTAATGTAAAGTGTGAACAACAGTGGTCCCAGCACTGATCCTTGTGGAACACCACGACCCCCCTTCTGCCACTGTGAATAGCTACGTTTTTCCCCTTCTCTCTGCTTTCTGTCTTGAAGCCAGCGAGCTATCCACTCTGCTACTTGTCTCCTGATTCCGCATTCTCTGACTTTGTTCATCAGTCTATTATGAGGTACCTTATCGAAGGCCTTTTGAAAAACTAGATAAATTACATCTACTGCATTACCATCATGTACTCTCCCTGTTACCTCTTCAAAAAATTCAATGAGGTTGGTCAAACAAGACTTTCCCTTTTGAAATCCATGCTGACTATTCATTATTATATTTTTGGTATCTAGCTGTTCTTCTATTTTCTCCTTTAGCAGTATTCCATTTTTTTTCCTACCACCGATGTTAAGCTCACTGGTCTATAATTCCCTGGACATAGTCTATTCCCCTTCTTGAATATAGGTACAGGTAGAGCGTCTGAAATCCAGAAACCTCTGGACCGAGGCCATTCCGGATTTCGGAACGTTTTCCGACGTCCCGAATCCAGAACCGCCCAGGAAAAACCTGTGTTGCTGCCATTGGGACAGCAGGATAGGTATGAAGCCCTGCAAAGAAGGTAAGTTAAAGTTTTCATTTTTTAATTATTTTGCAGCAATTCGCTAGAAATGGGTCTTCTAAATGTTTTTTTATTTTTTTAATTTTTTGGCATTTTTTGGGGGTGTTTTCCCCCCTCCCTAGGCCCACCTCACAGCAGTAATCGACCTCGGACTAAAGTTGGCAAGGACCGCGGCTTCCGCTCATTTTTACTGCTGGGCATCTAAATAGTAGCATAGTGATTTGTGGTATTTTTGGAGAAAAAGTACCGCTATCGCCGTTTTTAAAAATGTCCGATTTCAGAACATTTTCCAGATTTCGGACGATCCCGCCACAGATCAGCGTGACGTCCGGATTTCGGAACATTCCGAATTTCGGAACTTCGGATTTCAGATGCTCTACCTGTATTACCGAGCTATCTGCCAGACATCTGGCTCTACACCTGTTTCTAATGAATTATTAAATATGTGTATTAATGCTTCTGCTATCTCAATCCTAGATTCTTTTAAAATGTGTGACTGCAATCCATCCAGACCAGGGGTTTTATCCCCTTTGAGTTTGATTAGTTTATTTAATATATCCACTCTTCTAATTTTAAATGCAATTATCTCATTACTAATCTCATCATCCAATGTGATGTCTACCTGTTCTATTTCCTTGGTAAATACTGAAGCAAAATAATTATTCAATATTTCTGCCATCTCTCTCTTATTGTCTGTGGTATTATCCTGTCTGTTCCATAATGTCCCTATTCCTATCCCACCCTTCCTTTTTTCTTGATGTGCCTGTAAAATATATTACTATTTTGTTTTAGGTTCCTTCATAATGTAATGTCATAGTTCCACTTTGATTCCCAATTGTTTTTTTGACTTCTCTCCTAATCTCTTCGTATTCTCTCATCATGCACTCCCCTGCTGACTATGTACTTAATATATGCCTCTTTCCTTACCCTCAGTTGTTCCCTTATGGAGTCTCATTTGTGATTAGTTTGTTTTTTCCGTTGAGTGGGATATATTGTTCCTGCACTCTGTTGAACAGTTTTAAATATTTCCCATTTTATTTTCCCAAGTTCTAAACTCAGCCCCTCAAAATCAACAATCTATTAATCTTATACATTTCAAATAAGATAACCTCTCATTCTTCTAAACTTCAATGAGTATAGGCCCAATCTGCTCAACCTTTCTTCATAAAAGGGGCCCGAGAGTCGGAGGAGCCACAGGAGCAGGAGCGGCAGGGTCGAGAGGCCCATAAAAGGGGCCCGAGAGTTGGAGGAGCCACAGGAGCAGGAGTGGCAGGGTCGAGAGGCACATAAAAGGGAACCCTAGAGTCGGAGGAGCCAGCTGGTGCAGGGACAAAAGATTTTTTTTTAATTCAAAATCGAACTGTGACGTCACAGCCAAGCGGGTAAGTGATTGGCTGGTGGTTTGGTGAGAATTTTATCTTTTCCTTTTTCTTTTTCTTTTCTTATCAGTAGGAAACTTTTGGCATTGTTGCCAAATTAAGTTAATTTAAGGGTTAAGTCATGGTAGGAGAGCCCAGACCCATGTCATGCTCCTCCTGTGCTATGTGGGAAATCAGGGACGCTTCCAGTGTCTCTGATGACTATGTGTGCAGGAAGTGTATCCAGCTGCAGCTCCTGACAGACCACATTGCGGCACTGGAGTTGCGCATGGATTCAGTCTGGAACATCCGCGATGCTGAGGATGTCGTGAATAGCACGTTTAGTGAGTTGGTCACACCACAGGTAAAGGTTACAAAGGCAGATAGGGAATGGGTGGCCATCCGGCAGAGCAGTGGGAGGAAGGTAGTGCAGGGGTCCCCTGCTTTCATCTCCCTCCAAAACAGATATACTACTTTGGATGCTGTTGGGGGAGATGGCTCATCAGGGGAGGGCAGCAGCAGCCAAGTTCATGGCACCATGGCTGGCTCTGCTGCATAGCAGGGCAGGAAGATGAGTGGGAGAGCTATAGTGGTAGGGGATTCTATTGTAAGGGGAATAGATAGGCGTTTCTGCGGCCGCAATCGAGACTCCAGGACGGTATGTTGCCTTTCTGGTGCAAGGGTCAAGGATGTCTCGGAGCGACTGCAGGGCATTCTGGAGGGGGAGGGTGAACAGCCAGTTGTTGTGGTGCATATAGGTACCAACGATATCGATAAAAAACGGGATGAGGTCCTACAAGCTGAATTTAGGGAGCTAGGAGTCAATTTAAAAAGTAGGACCTCAAAGATCGTAATCTCAGGGGTGCAACCAGTGCCACGTGCTAGTCAGAGTAGGAATAGCAGGATAGTTAAGTTGAAAACGTGGCTTGATGAATAGTGCAAGAGGGAGGGATTCAAATTCCTGGGACATTGGAACCGGTTCTGGGGGAGGTGGGACAGTACAAATTGGACGGTCTGCACCTGGACAGGACCGGAACTGATGTCCTAGAGGGAGTGTTTGCTCATGCTGTTGGGGAGGATTTAAACTAATATGGCAGGGGGATGGGAATCTATGCGGGGAGACAGAGCAAAGTTAAATGGGGACAGATGCAAAAGGTAGAAAGGAGATAAGGAAAAGTGGAGGGCAGAGAAATCAAGGGCAAAAATCAAAAAGGGCCACATCACATTATAATTCTAAAAGGACAAAGAGTGTTAAAAAAACAAGCCTGATGGCTCTGTGTCTCAATGCAAGGAGCATTCGTAACAAGGTGGATGAATTAACTGCGCAGATAGCTGTTAACGGATATGATGTAATTGGGATTACGGAGACATGGCTCCAGGGTGACCAAAGCTGGGAACTCAACATCCAGGGGTATTCAATATTCAGGAAGGATAGGCAGAAAGGAAAAGGAGGTGAGATAGCGTTACTGGTTAAAATGGAGATTAACGCAATAGTAAGGAAAGACATTAGCTTGAATGATGTGGAATCTGTATGGGTAGAGCTGCGGAACACCAAAGGGCAGGAAAAGCTCATGAGAGCTGTGTACAGACTACCAAACAGTAGTAGTGAAGTTGGGGATGGCATCAAACAGGAAATTAGGGATGCGTGCAATAAAGGTACAGCAGTTATCATGGGTGACTTTAATCTACATATAGATTGGGCTAACCAAACTGGTAGCAATACGGTAGAGGAGGATTTCCTGGAGTGTATAAGGGATGGTTTTCTAGGCCAATATGTCGAGGAACCAACTAGAGAGCTGGCCATCCTAGACTGGGTGTTGTGTAATGAGAGAGGATTAATTAGCAATCTTGTTGTGCGAGGCCCCTTGGGGAAGAGTGACCATAAGATGGTAGAATTCTTCATTAAGGTGGAGAGTGATACAGTTAATTCAGAGACTAGGGTACTGAACTTAAAGAAAGGTAACTTCGATGGTATGAGACGTGAATTGGCTAGGATAGACTGGCGAATGATACTTAAAGGGTTGGCGGTGGATAGACAATGGCAGACATTTTAAGATCACATGGATGAACTTCAACAATTATACATCCCTGACTGGTGTAAAAATAAAACAGGGAAGATGGCTCAACCGTGGCTAACAAGGGAAATTAGGGATAGTGTTAAATCCAAGGAAGAGGCATATGAATTAGAAAAAGCAGCAAACCCGAGGACTGGGAGAAATTTAGAATTCAGCAGAGGAGGACAAAAGGTTTAATTAGGAGGGGGAAAATAGAGTATGAGAGTAAGCTTGCAGGAAACATAAAAACTGACTGCAAAAGCTTCAATAGATATAAGAGAAAAAGATTAGTGAAGACAAATATAGGTTCCTTGCAGTCAGAATCAGGTAAATTTATAATGGGGAACAAAGAAATGGCAGACCAATTGAACAAATACTTTGGTTCTGTCTTCACTAAGGAAGACACAAATAACCTTCCGGAAATACTAGGGGACCGAGGGTCTAGCGAGAAGGAGGAACTGAAGGAAATCCTTATTAGTCAGGAAATTGTGTTAGGAAAATTGATGTGATTGAAGGCCAATAAATCCCCAGGGTCTGATAGTCTGCATCCCAGAGTACTTAAGGAAGTGGCCCTAGATATAGTGAATGCATTGGTGGTCATTTTCCAACATTCTATAGACTCTAGATCAATTCCTATGGATTGGAGGGTAGCTAATGTAACCCCACTTTTTAAAAAAGGAGATAGAAAACAGGGAATTATAGACAAGTTAGCTTGACATTGGGAGTGGGGAAAATGTTGGAATCAATTATTAACGATGCAATAGCAGCGGATTTGGAAAGCAGTGACCGGATCAGTCCAAGTCAGCATGGATTTATGAAAGGGAAATCATGCTTGACAAATCTTCTAGAATTTTTTGAGGATGTAACTAGTAGAGTGGACAAGGGAGAACCAATGGATGTGGTCATTTTCCAACATTCTATAGACTCTGGATCAGTTCAAAGGGCTTTTGACAAGGTCCCACACAAGAGATTAGTTGCAAAATTAAAGCACATGATACTGGGGGTAATGTACTGACGTGGATCGAGAACTGGTTGGCAGATAGGAAGCAAAGAGTAGGAATAAATGGGTCCTTTTCAAAATTGCAGGCAGTGATTAGTGCGCTAACGCAAGGTTCAGTGCTAGGACCCCAGCTATTTACAATATACATTAATGATTTAGATGAAGGAATTGAATGTAATATCTCCAAGTTTGCAGATTGACACGAAGCTGGGTGGCAGTGTGAGCTACGAGGAGGATGCTAAGAGCCTGCAGGGTGACTTGGACAGGTTAGATGAGTGGGCAAATGCATGGCAGGTGTAGTATAATGTAGATAAATGTGAGGTTATCCACTTTGGTGGCAAAAACAGGAAGGCAGAGTAGTATCTGAATGGTGACAGATTAGGAAAAGGGGAGGTGCAACGAGACCTGGGTGTCATGGTACATCAGTCTTTGAAAGTTGGGATGCAGGTACAGCAGGCGGTGAAGAAGGCAAATGGCATTTGGTCTTCATAGCGAGAGGATTTGAGTATAGGAGCAGGGAGGTCTTACTAGAGTTGTACAGGACCTTGGTGAGGCCACACCTTGAATATTGTGTGCCGTTTTGGTCTCTTAATTCTGAGGAAGGACAGTCTTGCAATTGAGGGAGTGCAGCGAAGGTTCACCAGACTGATTCCCGGGATGGCAGGACTGCCATATGAAGAAAGACTGGATCGACTAGGCTTATATTCACTTGAATTTAGAAGAGTGAGAGGGGATCTCATAGAAACATATCAAATTCTGACAGGATTGGACAGATTAGATTCAGGAAGAATGTTCCCGATTTGGAGAAGTCCAGGACCAGGGGTCACAGTCTAAGGATAAGGGGTAAGCCATTTAGGACCAAGATGAGGAGAAACTTCTTCACTCAGAGAATTGTGAACCTGTGGAATTCTCTACCACAGAAAGTTTGTTGGATATATTCAAGAGGGAGTTGGATGTGCCCCTTAAGGCTAAAGGGATCAAGGGGTATGGAGAGAAAGCAGGAATGCGGTACTTAAGTTGCATGATCAGCCATGATCATATTGAATGGTGGTGCAGGCTCGAAGGGCTGAATGGCCTACTCCTGCACCTATTTTCTATGTTTCTATGTTTCATAAGATAACCCCCTCATCTCAGCGATCAACCTCATGAACATTCTATGAACTGCCTCCAATGCAAGTATATCCCTCCTTAAATAAGGAGACCAAAACTTACGCAGTACTCCAGGTGTGGTCTCACTAACGCTCTGTAGCAGGACTTCCCTACTTTTACACTCCATTCCAATTGCAACAAAGGCCAACATTCCATTTGCCTTCCTAATTACTTGCTGTACCTGCATGCTAACTTTTTGTGTTTCATGCACAAGAACTTGCTGATCCCTCTGTACCACAGCATTTTGTAATCTCTCCCCATTTAAATAATAATTTGCTTTTTTTCCTACAGACGTGGATAACCTCACATTTTCCCACATTATAATCCATCTGCCAAATTTTTGCCCACTCACTTAGCCTATCTATATCCCTTTGCAAATTCTTAGCGTCCTCCTCACAACTTGCCTTCCCACCTATCTTTGTATCATCAGCAAAGTTGGCTACATTACACTCGATCCCTTCATCCAAATCATTAATATAGATTGTAAATAGTTGAGGCCCCAGCACAGATCCTGTGGCACCCCACTAGTTACTGTTTGTCAACCTGAAAATGACCCATTTATCCTGACTCTCTGTTTTCTGTTACTTAGCCAATCCTCTATCCATGCTAATATATTACTCCCAACCCTGTTGTAGGAATAAAAGTGTTTAGGCAAAGCAGGAACCACCCTCCGCAGCAGAAGCAAGGACAAATGCTTGTGTTTTGCCAGAGCGAAGTGAAATATATCTTTTTATACTTTTTTATAAATCATTATTGTAACATCATTGTATCTGGTGTAACTAAGTAGATCTGTAGGATAGCTGAGGACTGCTGTTTCTCTGCTAGATGTGCATGTGTGTGTGTGTGTTTAATAAACTATTCCAAATTGTTTTAAAAGAATCAGTCTTGCTGTCAATTTAATGCCAGAGATTTAGAGATCTTACAGATTGGAGGCTCATCCGGGAGCTGGCGAGACAGCTTTTGATCATTCTTTTGAACAATTGAAAATCTCTGTAGTTGCGATTCTAACCTGTGTTGCGAAGATTAAACTGTAAACTTTTAAAGGGATCGGGAGAAGTTAAGTCTTAAAGAGCAGTCCTTTCGATAGTTGGAACTGTTTAAGTGGGGAACCATCAGTAGTTAAATTCAAAAGGCACAGGATGAAGGGATCGGGTCATGTACAGAAAGCCAGCAAAAGATGTAGAGGGAGTCTATCAGGAGAAAGTATCCAAAAAGTTGACCATAAAGGATATACAAGAGTTACAGGCATAGGCACAGGGACTGTACTTCCATAAGGGCCAACATGCATTCTTTGGGGAGCTTGTGGCATTTATCCAGGAGAAAGTAAATCAAGGAGAGCTAAGGCCAAAATGGGCAAACGGTCTCTTGGCATACAGTGCACATTACTGCGCTCAGAGAGATGAGGAATTAATGAGGCAGGATACAAGAGAGATTCAGAATTTAAGGGAAGTGATACAAGATTTAAATGAACAAAGGGCAAAAGAGATACAAGACTTAAAAGAATCGCAAGTAAGAGAGTTAAAGAAAAAGAGATTCAAAGTATAAAAGAACATATTGGATAAATGGTTCATTCTCTGGTTGGCAACCAGTAACTAGTGGGGTGCCGCAGGGATCAGTACTGGGACCCCAACTATTTACAATCTATATTAACGACTTGGAAGAAGGGACTGAGTGTAACGTAGCCAAGTTTGCTGATGATACAAAGATGGGAGGGAAAGCAATGTGTGAGGATACAAAAAATCTGCAAAAGGACATAGACAGGCTAAGTGAGTGGGCAAAGATTTGGCAGGTGGAGTATAATGTTGGAAAGTGTGAAATCATGCACTTTGGCAGAAAAAAATCGATTAGAGTTAAAAATATATAAATTGGAAAACTTGGGGCTCTGGCAAGTGGTAGAAGATGCTAGGGGGGCATTAACGGAAGTAATTAAGAAGCCACAAAGGGAGGCAGGCCACTCCCGGTGCCAACTAGAAATAGCGAGGCTAAAAAGTAAGTTAGGGGAGCAGCAGGCCCTGGTATCTGCAATAACACGGGCAGCCATAATAGAGACAGCAGAATGGGACAAGAGGGAGACAGATTGGGAAGAGGAAGGCAATCAGTATAATCCCCAGGAGGGTGGTGAAGGATGGAATACTTTGGAGACAGGAGGTAGCAGTAGAAACCACTTCTTTACGGCGTAATACGCATGGTCACATCAACAGTAACCATACCGACTCACGGCCCATATCTGGTGCTGATGCCATGGTGGGTAGCCATGAGTTGGGGCCATTAATGATGGGGACAACCCATTGGGAGTTAAAAGAGGTGAGCAAATTTCAGGAGAAGTCACCCTGAGTTAGAACAGAGAGACTTAACACGAGTACTTCTCTTGGCCTGTTCCACTTCCCGAAAAGATAATCTGCCGGACGCAGTCCTCCAGCATGGCACAGTGACCGATGCAGTCATGACCGAGATCCTAAACCATTTAGGAATCCAAAACTTAAACTTAGTGGCTCTGCTTAATCAGACCAAGCAGCGCCCAGAAGAGCCCCCAGAGCCTTCAGTAATTGCTGTACGATATCTATGAACGTACCCAGAACCAGGCACCCGCAAATGCTGCAGTAGGAAAGAATCAGGAACAATTTAAATCAATGTTCGTGATCCAACTCCATCCTTTAGTTAAAACCACCCTGGGAATATCCATGAGGCCCACCAATCAGTGGACAGATATAGAGAGCAATGCTCAAATAACCTGGAAGGTGGTAAAAGACCAGTTAAAGGTGAAGTCACCATCCACCGCAAATAAACCGCAAATAAAGTGTCAATGGTGGAGGGATCTAGGTGTTACCCCTTTAAGGGACAGTGTTTTAATTGTAAGAAGGTAGGCCACCTAGCAAAAGACTGCAACAGACCCAGACAGGCACCATGCCACAGTGCAACGCATAGATAGCTCCCGAGGGACGAATCTCCAAGCCCTCTGGGACGAATGAATGACTGGACCAGTTGATAACCCTCATACAAACTCAAATTGCCACGGGGGGGATGCAAAATCATTTACCAGAGCCTACAATCGCCGATGCACACTCATTATAGAGATCCCTTCAAGGTTCCACTCGATGACAGGGTCCGGCCGCCAAAGATTGGTCGGAAGTGGGGTTCCGACGTGATGATAGCGGGAGGCCAGTAGTCCTTGTTGTCTTCATCATCATAGGCAGTCCCTCGAAACGAGGATAACTTGCTTCCACGTCAAATAGGGATGAGTTCACAGGTGTTTCAATGAAGGACCTAATATTCCAGGTTCCGAACTACATCTTGAAGGGTGGAAGACGCCTGTGAGAGGATTTAAGATGTTTTCTTAAAAGGGGGCTGGCAGCAGACTATGCTTATTGATACCGGCTCAGCTATTACCATCATCCCCACCCCATATCCTGAACGCCATGCAGCGGCGGGCAAGGGTTGTATGACCCTTAAAGGGTTTAATGGTGATTCACCCACATGGCCAGTTGAAAAGCCTGATAGCAGCTGGCGACTGACTATTGATTCTATAAGAAAGTTAAATTCTATAACACCAGCCTGCTCACCGGTAGTAAGAGAAACCCCCACCATATTATCACAAATTTCTGCTCTTTCTAAGTACTTCGCAACCCTCGACATCGCCAATAGATTCTGAAGTATCCCTGTTAAAAGGGAACATCAGTACAAATTCGCGTTCACATTTGAGGACCAGAGCTACACCTGGACATGCCTTCCTCAGGGGTTCCACAATGCGATCTTCCACAAAAGAATGGCTGCAACTTTAAAAGACTTTTCCCGCCCTACCTGCTTGCTGCAGTACGTAGACGACCTACTGCTGGCACCCGACAGCATGGAGGAGCACATGTCCCTTTTGCACAAACCTTTGACATCGTTGGCTCAGGCAGGACTAAAGGTGAATCCCCGTAAGGTTCAATTAGTAAAAGAACGGGTCACCTTTCGAGGAGTGTCCATTTCTCCAGACTTCCAAAACAGCCCTACGATCATTCTTGGGTTTAGTGGGGTACCAAAGTGGGTTTCCTTGCAGCGCCTCAGCAAATGGACATTGGAATTTATGAAAAGAGACATTGATAACATTTCCAAACCCACCATATTGCTGCCACAATTTCTGATCTATGAGGGGGACCCGCATGATTAACTTTGAGACCCATCCTGTGCAGAAAGAGCCCATACAGGCTGCCCCAGATGTCTACATCGATGGATCAACATATCACATTGAGGGATCCCCCCACACCGGGTATGCTGTGGTATTGCCAGAAAGAACCATCCAGCGAAGATGCAACAGACAGTCTTCACAACATGCAGAAATCGCCGCACTTCTAACCGCTGTGAAGGAAACCTCAGATAGACCCATGAATATTTGGTCAGATAGTGCCTATGCTCTAAACACCATGCTCTCCTTGCCCCTATACCACAAAAATGACTATCGTATGACAGACGGTAAGGCCCTGGTCCATGGGCCCTGGTTACGCCTGCTTTGGTCATACCTTAAATAGCGATTCCAGCCCTGCTTCATTAAATAAATTTAAGACAGAAATAGACAGTTTCTTAAACAATATGGGGATAAGGGGTTATGGGGAGCGGGCAGGGAAGTAGAGTTGAGTCCATGATCAGGTCAGCCATGATCTTACTGAATGGCGGAGCAGGCTCGAGGGGCCATATGGCCTACTCCTGCTCCTATTTCTTATGTTCTTATGTTCTTATGAAATGTAGCAGCCCATAGAAAAGGGGGTCCACATAGTCAGGGAAATTCCAGAACAGACAGAGCAGCCAAGAACACTGCGATTGATGGGGAGATAGAGGATATAGTTGTTGAGCCCTGCAATGCTGTTAGCAAGGGCTCCTCAAAGATCAGCTAGGTTTAAAGTCCCTGCTGCAACAATACTGGTCATATGCTGTTGTAAGCACCTGGCACGAGGAAGGCAGACCCCTTCTTCAACCAACAGCCTGGGCTCCCAATACCATACGAGCCACTGTCCCTGACTCTGCTGATGTTCAAAAGAAAGCCAAACGCCTGCCCGGTGGTGTGTATTCCACCAGAGGTGGGTCAGGAACTGCTCTCCCTCCTTCACTCCCACCCCACAGCAGGGCACTATTTGGTCCTGATAACCTTCTACAAGGTAGCATCCGCAGCTTGGTGGCCTTCCATGAGGGAAACAATCGACCAATATGTGGCACCATGCCTACCGTGCCTGCAGTACAATCCTCCCGCATGCACTAACTGAGCTTTGCTTCAAAGCGCACCCCCACCTCAAGGGCCATGGACGCACCTCCAGATAGACTTCTTTGGGCCGCTTCCACAGGCGCAAGGCAATTTTCAGCCTGCCCTAGTGGTGGTGGATCAATTCACTAAATGGATTGAAGCATTCCCCTGCCGCTCCAACACCGCAATCACAGCAGCAAAATACTATTAAATCAAGTGTTTTATAGATGGGGAGGAATAAGCTCATAATAAAGGATAAAACTAAGTACTGTGTGCAATGAGCAAGTATGACCTTAGCTCCTTTAATGAGACTCCAGAGTGCAGGTACCTCCTGGGTGGCCTGCTTATATACTGTGCTCCCAAGGGATGCTGGGATCCCTTGGGACTCCAACAGGTAGGCCCTCTGCTGGTAGTATAATACAGGTTGCAAGGGGTTAAATACATAACATCACTCCCCCGTGAACACTTATTTACATGGTGAGACGATCTGGGGCTTTTCGCTCCCTTGTCGATCGTCTCGGTACAAATGCAGGTGTGGGTGAATTGGTCAGTTCTTCACTGGGCTGCTGGGCAGCCGGCCTTGCTGGGCTACTGGGGATGGTGAGTTCGGCTTCGTGGTCAACCATGATGTCAGTTGCCACTTGTGTTTGTGTTGGAGGGTCAAAGTGGGTGGTGTCTTCTTCGGTTTGTTTGTAGTCGTTGGTGAACCGCAATTTGATTTGGTCCAAATCTGTTTAAAAAAGGGGGCAGACAAAAGGCAGGTAACTATAGGCCAGTTAGTTTAACATCTGTAGTGGGGAAAATGCTTGAAACTATCATTAAGGAAGAATAGCGGGACATCTGGATAGGAATAGTGCAATCAAGCAGATGCAGCATGGATTCATGAAGGGGAAATCATGTTTAACTAATTTATTGGAATTCTTTGAGGATATAACGAGCATGGTGGATAGAGGTGTACCAATGGATGTGGTGTATTTAGATTTCCAAAAGGCATTCGATAAGGTGCCACACAAAAGGTTACTGCAGAAGATAAAGGTACGCGGAGTCAGAGGAAATGTATTAGCATGGATAGAGAATTGGCTGGCTAACAGAAAGCAGAGAGTCGGGATAAGTGGGTCCTTTTCGGGTTGGAAATCGGTGGTTAGTGGTGTGCCACAGGGATCGGTGCTGGGACCACAACTGTTTACAATATACATAGATGACCTGGAAGAGGGGACAGAGTGTAGTGTAACAAAATTTGCAGATGACACAAAGATTAGTGGGAAAGCGGGTTGTGTAGAGGACACAGAAAGGCTGCAAAGAGATTTAGATAGGTTAAGTGAATGGGCTAAGGTTTGGCAGATGGAATACAATGTCGGAAAGTGTGAGGTCATCCACCTTTGGAAAAAAAAAGTAAAAGGGAATATTATTTGAATGGGGAGAAATTACAACATGCTGCGGTACAGAGGGTCCTTGTGCATGAAATGAATCCCAAAAAGTTTGTTTGCAGGTGCAGCAGGTAATCAGGAAGGCGAATGGAATGTTGGCCTTCATTGCGAGAGGGATGGAGTACAAAAGCAGGGAGGTCCTTCTGCAACTGTATAGGGTATTGATGAGGCCGCACCTGGAGTACTGCGTGCAGTTTTGGTCATCTTACTTAAGGAAGGATATACTAGCTTTGGAGGGGGTACAGAGATGATTCACTTGGCTGATTCCGGAGATGAGGGGGTTACCTTATGATGATAGATTGAGTAGACTGGGTCTTTACTCGTTGGAGTTCAGAAGGATGTGGGGTGATATTATAGAAACATTTAAAATAATGAAAGGGATAGACAAGATAGAGGCAGAGAGGTTGGGGAGACTAGAACTAGGGGGCACAGCCTCAAAATATGGGGGAGCCAATTTAAAACCGAGTTGAGAAGGAATTTCTTCTCCCAGAGGGTTGTGAATCTGTGGAATTCTCTGCCCAAGGAAGCAGTTGAGACTAGCTCATTAAATGTATTCAAATCACAGATAGATAGATTTTTAACCAATAAGGGAATTAAGGGTTACGGGGAGCGGGCGGGTAAGTGGAGCGGAGTCCACGATCAGATCAGCCATGATCTTGTTGAGTGGCGGAGCAGGCTCGAGGGGCTAGATGGCCTACTCCTGTTCCTAATTCTTATGTTCTTTTGTAAATGTTTTCTGTACATTCGTCCATTGGCAAATTTGACCTGAAACACCCTATTCCCCTCTTTGGCTGTGACCATGCCAGCGAGCCATTTGGGACCATGTCCATAATTGAGTACAAACACAGGATCGTTGACCTCAATATCGCGTGACAAATTTGCGCGGTCATGGTACACACTTTGTTGATGGTGCCTGCCCTCCACGTGATCATGGAGATCAGGGTGGAGAAGAGAGAGCCTTGTTTTGAGCGCCGTTTTCATGAGCAGCTTGGCTGGAGGAACTCCGGTGAGTGAGTGGGATCTGGTGCGGTAGCTGAGCAGCACTCGGGACAGCCGGGTCTGCAGAGAGCCTTCCGAAACACGTTTCAAGCTTTGCTTGATGGTCTGAACTGCCCGTTCTGCCTGGCCATTAGATGCGGGCTTGAACGGGGCAGATGTGACGTGCTTGATCCCACTGCGGATCATGAATTCCTTGAATTCAGCACTGGTGAAACATGGCCCATTGTCACTGACCAGGACATCAGGCAGGCCGTGCGAGGCAAACATGTCTTGTAGGCTTTCAATAGTGGCTGTGGACGTGCTTACAGACATTATCGCACATTCAATCCATTTTGAGTAAGCCTCCTTGACAACCAAAAACATTTTGCCTAGAAATGGGCCCGTATAGTCCACATGGATCCTCGACCACGGTTTGGGGGGCCACGACCACAAACTTAATGCCTCTCTGGGTGCATTGCTCAGCTGAGAGCAAGTTTTGCACTGGCGCACGCATGATGCTAAATCTGAGTCGATGCCAGGCCACCACATATGGGATCTGGCTATGGCTTTCATCATTACAATGATGTGCAGTTCACAAATGAATGTATCTCTGCATTTTTTGGGCAAGACCACGCGATTGCCCCACAACAAACAGTCCGCCTGCAGGGACATTTCGTCTTTGCGCCTGTGGAACAGCTAAATCACCTTCTGCATCTCCACTGGGACACTGGACCAGCTCCCATGGAGGACAGTCTTTTACCAAGGACAATAAAGGATCCTGACAAGTCCAGGTCCTGATCTGGTGAGCCATGACAGGGGACCTTTCGTTCTCGAATGCATTCATTACCATGAGCAAGTCCGCTGGCTGTGCCATTTCCACCCCGGTGGTGGGCAGTGGTAGCCGACTGAGAGCATCTGCGCAGTTCTGTGCCCGGTCTGTGGCG
Organism: Pristiophorus japonicus; assembly: GCF_044704955.1. Taxonomy (NCBI): domain Eukaryota; kingdom Metazoa; phylum Chordata; class Chondrichthyes; family Pristiophoridae; genus Pristiophorus; species Pristiophorus japonicus. Next base: position 211,638 of record NW_027254539.1, on the reverse strand, counting down.
GATTCCATAGTTGTATGCCAACAGCGTGAGTGCCCATCTTTGGATGCGGGCAGAGGCATTGGTATTAAACCCTTTGCTCTCAGAGAACAGCGATATGAGCGGCTTGTGGTCAGTTTCAAGCTCAAACTTGAGGCCAAATAAGTACTGGTGCATTTTTTTTTACCCCGTAAACGCACGCCAGAGCCTCTTTTTCAATCATGCTGTAGGCACTTTCAGCCTTAAACAAACTCCTGGACGCATAATGCAAAATCCCCGATTCGTTAGCCTGTTGTAACACACACCTGATCCCGTATGACGACGCATCACAAGCCAGCACTAATCTTTTACAAGGGTTATACAGGATAAGCAGTTTGTTTGAACACAACAGAGTTCTGGCTTTCTTAAAGGCAGCCTCTTGTGAAATCCCCCATACCCAGTCATCGCCCTTGCGCAGTAGCGCATGTAGGGGTTCTAGCAGGGTGCTTAACCCAGGTAGGAAATGACCGAAATAGTTAAGGAGTCCCAGGAATGATCGCAGCCCCGTCACGTTCTGTGGTCTCGGCGTGTTCTTGATGGCCTCTGTCTTGGCGTCGGTGGGTCTAATGCTGTCTGCTGCGATTCTTTTTCCCAAGCACTCGACCTCCTGCGCCAGGAAACACACTTCGAGCGTTTCAACCTGAGCCCCACGCGATTCAACCGACTAAGAATCTCTTCCAAGTTCTGCAAGTGTTCGATGGTGTCCCGACCTGTAACCAGTATGTCGTCCTGGAAAGCCATGGTGCGAGGAACCGACTTTAGCAGGCTCTCCATGTTCCGTTGGAAGATTGCCGCGGCCGACCGAATCCCGAACAGGCATCTGATATAGATGAACAGACCTTTGTGCGTGTTGATGCAGGTAAGGCCTTTCGAAGACTCCTCCAGCTCCTGTGTCATGTAGGCCGAGGTCAGGTCCAGCTTGGTGAACGTCTTCCCTCCAGCCAGGGTTGCAAATAGGTTGTCTGCCTTGGGTAGCGGGTACTGGTCCTGTAGCGAAAAACGGTTGATCGTTACTTTATAGTCCCCACAAATTCTAACCGTGTCGTCCTCTTTAAGTACCGGGATAAATCGGACTAGCCCATTCGTTGAATTCCATCGGCGCACTGATGCCTTCTCGCTGCAGCCTGTCCAGCTCAATTTCCACTTTCTCACGCATCATATACAGTACCGTCCATGCCTTGTGGTGGATAGGTCGCGTACCGGGAACAAAATGGATCTGCACTTTCGCCCCTGAGAAGCTTCCAATGCCTGGCTCGAACAACGATGGAAACTTGCTCAGAACTTGGGCACATGAGGCGTCGTCGACGGACGAGAGCACTTGGATGTCATCCCAGTTCCAGCGGATTTTTCCCAGCCAGCTTCTGCCTAACAGTGTAGGGCCATTCTCAGGCACAATCCACAGCGGGAGTTCGTGTACTGCTCCATCATAGGAGATATTGCATTCTGCACTGCCAATTACAGGGATTAGTTCCTTGGTGTAAGTCCTTAGTTTGGTGTGAATGGGGCTGAGCTTGGACCTGTGTGCCTTGTTGCACCACAGCCTGTCGAAGGCCTTTTTACTCATTATGGACTGACTCACACCCGTGTCCAGTTCCATTGATACTGGAATTACGTTCAGTTCAACTTTCAACATTATTGGTGGACATTTCGTGGTGAATTTGAGTACCCCTGCACTTCTGCCTCCTCGGTTCAAGTCTCTGATTCAGTCTGATCCACAGTGGATCGATCTTCCTCTGCAATGTGGTGGTTTGCAGGGTTTGCAGGGTTTGCAGCTCGCCTGCACATTCGCTCGAGGTGTCCCATTGTTCTGCAACCGTTGCACGCATAGTGTTTGAAGCGGCATTGATGGGGCCGATGATCACCTCTGCAGCACCAACAAGGTATTAATTGCTTAGCATTAACGATTGATGGTGGACTCTGGGTCATCTGAGGTTGGGCAGCAGCAGTCGGCGTGTACGTTCTGCCATGTATATTCCTGCTCGAAAACTACGTTATTTTATAAACTGTACTGGCCGAAACTTCTTTACTCTGTGAAATCTGTTTGGTGTTGTCGCTGGTGGACATAAATGCCTGGGCTATCGTTATGGCTTTACTTAGATTCGGAGTTTCAATGTTTAACAGTTTGCGAAGGATTGTCTCATGGCCAATGCCCAGTACAAAAAAGTCTCTAAGCATTTGTTCGAGGAATCCCTCAAATTCACAATGTCCTGCAAGGTGCCTTGGTTCGGTGACATAGCTCGCCACTTCCTGGCCCTCCGACCGTTGACACGTGTAGAACCGATATATCGCCATCAAAACGCTTTCCTTAGGATTTAGGTGCTCCCAGACCAGCGTACACAATTCTTCACAGGATTTAGCTGTTGGTTTTGCCGGAGCGCGGAGATTCTTCATGAGGCCATAGGTTGTTGCCCCACAGACAGTTAGGAGGATCGCCCTTCGTTTGGTAGCGTTCTTGTCCCCTTCCAGCTCGTTGGCCACAAAGTATTGGTCGAGTCTCTCCACGAAGGCCTCCCAATCGTCCCCTTCTGAGAACTTCTCCAGGATACCGACTGTTCTTTGCATTTGCGCGCGGTTATTCGTTACCTCGTCGCCAATTGATAAGCTCATAATAAAGGATGAAACTGAGTACTGTGTACAATGAGAAAGTGTGATCTTAGCTCCTTTAATGAGACTCCAGAATGCAGGTACCTCGTGGGTGGCCTGCTTATATACCATGCTCCCAAGGGATGCTGGGATCCCTTGGGACTCCAACAGGTAGGCCCTCTGGTGGTTGTGTAATACAGGTTGCAAGGGGTTAAATACATAACAGAGAGTACCAGTACAAGTGGACAGTGATCAAGATTCACACTTTATTGGTAAAATTTTTACCCACCTGCAGGAAATGTGGGGGATAAAACACAAATTACATATTGCTCACCACCCCCAGTCATCCGGATGGATCAAAAGGGGGAACAGGACCCTCAAGTTAATGTTAAAAAAATTGCGCGCAGACCACCCACTCAATGGGTTAACATGCTGCCAATGTGCTTAATGGCAATGAGGTCCACACGTCACAAAACAACAGGGGTCTCCCCATATCAGGCCATGACAGGGAGGCTCATGAGAACTAACACCAACAGGGATGAGTCTCCTGACAATGAAACCATGTAGTTCCAAGTGACCGGAACAAGAGGTAGATCACACCGTTCAGATGAATCGATTTGTGGCCACCAAATTGGGGAAGTCAAAAAGACAAATTAAAAGGTACTTTGACAAGAAAATACGTCCCTTTGAATATCAGGTGGAAGACTCAGTAATGATTCCAATTTATGAGAAAAAGCTGCCTTTGAGCCCAGGTGGTGGGGACTGCATACGATTATAGACCGACTGAACCCCACGGTTTATTTGATTCAGTTACCGGGGAAAAGGGGCGTTAAGCACAAGAAATGGTTTCACATTAATCAGTTAAAAACTGCCAAAGAGTAAGTACTACACTGATCTTGTTTCCTACAGACAACGATACGGAACCTTATGATTGTTGGGACGATACTAGCCACGACCGAAGTCGAGAGAAGATGGAGGAATAGGAGCTGCAGCATGACTTACGAACATCATCAATGTGCTTTGAGAAGCGATGGTGCACTGAAGATACGGGAAGGGGAGGCTCTCCGCTGGAGATATTATTGCACTATAGTAAATCCCCTACGTGTGGCATACACCTTACGAGGTGGGGACCGAATCAGGCTGTCCACTTTTCTCTCTCTCTCTCTGTCTCTCTCTCCAAGTTTAAAACCCATTGTACAACGGTCATCCACTTCACAGAAACATAAACAGCAGAGCTATCAGAACCCTCTAAATGTTTATGATATGCGAGCCCTGAACAGATAAACCATATGAGGAGTCAATAAGGATATTTCCCCCTCAAGGTGGGGGGTCTGTAAGAATAAAAGGGGCCGAAATTCATCACCTCACCTTGCACTGTCGCCGATTGCCGCCGACATTGCTCTTCTTGATCCGCCCAGTGCCACTTTCGAGGTGGCCTGGAGCGTGCGGGAGGGGAGAGCCGCCGCGAAATGCCTGCTGATGTCAGCAGATGACCAAGTGCTCCCAGATTCCTGCGGGCGGGATTCAGTGGCAGAATGAGGGTACAGGCTGGTCTGTCCCCATGGTGAGTATGAAGAACCTGAATTTTTTTTAAATTTCCACAGCAACTTACCTGCATGGGGTCCCCTAGAGATCTTCCAATAGTTTTTTTATTATTTACTGCTGCATTTTTTTTTCAGATCTTTGACCCTCCGTGGGCCTGACTCCATCCTCGGCGGCACTTGGGCGGCAAGCGCCTCTGCCGCCGAGAATGAGACTTCCCGCCCGATGACCTTCGAGGGACCTCGGCGATGAATATCCCGCCGAAAGTACCATCCGGTATCTCGCCGGCCAGCAGCAGCACTTTGGGCGGGCGGAGGCCTTAATGAAAATCGGCCCCAAAGTGTGTATTGATGATAACATTGATTCTGTATATATAAATGTTAAAAGTGTAGATTATACGGAAAGGCTGCAGTTTTGAAAGAGACAAAATGGATACCTTCCCCAAGCCCATGTGTTCTCTGGCTGGGCAGAACCCAAGGAATAAAGGAAGCATGGCTTTGAAACTCACCAGACAAGAAAAGATCTTAATTGGAAAGCCATTAATCTGATCAAGGAATGGCACTGGTCCTCCAGACAGACACATGTATGAGGAGAAGCCAATCAGGAACGGCCCTGGAAACCAGACCCAATCCTGAGGCTTTCTGAGAAACAATGGACTTAAGGGACATAAAAACTCAAGCAAAAAGATTGCTCGCTCTCTTTTCCTTAGGACATGGCAAAGCAGGAATCTCTTTCCACAGCAGAAGCAAAGACAAACGTCAAGTGCTTGTGCTTTGCCAGAGGGAAGAGAAGTATACTTTTTTATAAATCATAATTGTAACATCATTGTATTTGTTGTAACTAAGTACATCCATAGGATAGTTCACGACTGCTGTTTCTCTGATAGATGTGCATATGTGTGTGTAATAAACTATTCCAAATTGTTTTAACAGAATCGGTCTTGCTGTCAATTTAATGCCAGAGATGTAGAAATCTTACACCAGGAGCTCTTATCTTGTGCAGTAACGTTTTAGGTGGCACCTTATCGAATGTCTTCTGGAAATCAAAATATAAGTTCCCCTTTATCCACCCTGCTTGTTACATCCTCAAAGAACTTCAGCAAATTTGTCAAACATGATTTCCCTTTCATAAAACCATGCTGACTCTGCTTGACTGCATTATGATTTTCTAAATGTCCTGCTACTACTTCTTTAATAATGGACTCCAGCATTTTCCCAATGACAGATGTCAAGCTAACTGGTCTACAGTTTCCTGCATTCTGTCTGACTCCTTTCTTAAATAGGGGCTTTTTCCAATCCGCTGGGACCTCACCATAATCCAGGGAATTTTGGTAGATTACAACCAATGCATCCACTATCTCTGCAGCCACTTAATTTAAGACCCTAGGATGCAGGCCATCAGGTCCAGGGGACTTGTCCACCTTTAGTCCCATTAGTTTGCCTAATACTTTTTCTCTAGTGATACAGTTTCTCCCTCCCAATAGCCCCTTGATTATCAATTATTGGGATGCTTTTCGTGTCTTCTACTGTGAAGACCGATACAAAATATTTGTTCAAAGTCTCTGTCATTTCTCTGTTTCCCATTATTAATTCCCAAGTCTCATCCTCTAAGGGATCAACATTTACTTTAGCTACTCGCTTCCTTTTTATATACCTGTAGAAGCTCTTACTGTCTCTTTTTTTATTTCTTGCTAGTTAATATCATAATCTATCTTCTCCCTCTTTCTTATTTTTTTAGTTGTCCTTTGCTGGTTTCTAAAAACTTCTTCCTTCCACTAATCTTCGCAACATTGTATGTCTTTGTTTTCAATTTGATACCATCCCTTACTTCCTTAGTTCGACAAGGATGGTTCATCCTTCTCTTAGTCTTTCTTTTTCACTGGAATATATCTTTGCTGAGAGTTATAAAATATCTCCTTAAATGTCTGCTACTGCTCATCTACCATCGTACCCTTTAAACTATTTTCCCAGTCCACTTTAACCAACTCTGCCTTCATACCTTTGTAATTACCTTTATTTAAGTTCAGGGCACTAGTTTGAGACCTAACTTTCTCACCCTCAAACTGAATTTGAAACTCTACCATGGTATGATCACTCTTCCCAAGAGGATCCTTTACTATGAGATCATTAATAAGTCCTGTCTCATTACACAGTACCAGATCCAAGCTAACCTTCTCCCTGGTTGGTTCCGCAATGTACTGTTCAAGGAGACCATCACGGATACACTCTATAAACTCTTCCTTAAGGCTACTTTGGCCAATTTGATTTGTCCAATCAATATGAAGATTAAAATCGCCTATAATTATTGCCGTACATTTCTTACAAACCTCGATTATTTCTTGATTTATACTCTGTCCTACAGTGTGGCTACTGTTAGGGGACCTATAGACTACTCCCACCAGTGACTTTTTCTCATTATTTCTTATCTCCACCCAAACTGATTCTACATCTTGATCATCTGAGTCAATATCATTTCTCACTACTGCACTGATCTCATCCTTTCTTAACAGAGCTACCCCACCTCCTTTTCCTTTCTGTCTATCGTTTCTGAAATGTCAAATACACCAAAATATTCAGTTCCCAGCTTTGGCCCCCTTGCAACCAAGTCTCTGTAATATTTCCATTTGTGCCATCAACTCATCTATCTTGTTACGAATGCTGCGTGCATTCAGATATAGAGCTTTTAATTTTGTCTTTTTACTATTTTTCCCTACTCTGACCCCACTTTCTGATGCACTCTTATGTTTACACAATCTGTCCCTTCCGTCCCGTGTTCCCTTCACTGCCCCCCCCCCCCCATTATATATCTTAAAGTACTATCTACAGCCCTAGTTAATCAATTCACCAGGACACTGGACCTAATTTTTTTGTAACCATGTCTCAGTAATCCCTACTATGCCTGGTTCCTCACAACGCATGATTGCCTCCAGCTCCCCTGTTTTATTACGTACACTGCGTGCATTGTGGTACAGACAGTTTAACTCATTTTTTATAGGTTTTCGTCTCACTTTATGCTTAACAATCTTTTTAGACTCCTGGGGCTAGATTTTTGGCATTTTGGATTTCAGAACGTTAATCGCAGTGGTGCATCTGAAAGTAGTTTGCACCTTTGGACTGGAGGTTTCGGCAAAGAAGTCATCTGGAGAAGCATTGGCGTTAAGGCAGGCATTGCACGACTGACAATTTGCCGAAACGTTCGGTGTTAAAGGAGGCAGCCATTTTGCACATGCGCAGTGATAGTTTCTCTATTCTGGTTGTAAACGCTAATGCAGGGCGCAGCAGCTTCCTGCGCACATGCGCATATAAACCGCCCACTTCAGCCACTTCTGCTAAGATGGAGAAGTAAGAGGGAAGGCAGCATGCCAGGTGCTTCAGTCATGAGGCGAGTGAGGCCTGAGTCCTCACTCGGTCTTGCTGGGGGAGCCAGACCTCTCCCCACTGTGTTTAAGCGAATATGGAAGATAGCGCAGGAAGTGTCTGCTGCAGACACTGTGCCAGGACTGGCACACAGCATCGAAAAAAGTTCAACGGCCCATACGAGAAAACATCAGAGTGAGTGCAATTTGCGTGGATGTATGCCTCTATGACTTTTAACATTAATCTCACACACTATGTGAAGGTCCCTCTCAACACTCTAGGGTGGCTTTCACAACGCATAATAAAGATGAAGGTTTACTTCGGCACCCATTGGCTTTTAATGATCCACACACATTAACTCTATCATTCACATCATCCCTCGCAATACACTCCAACTGTTGCGATGCCTTTCTGAAAGATCACTTACAGCCCCCATGTTAAATGCCTCCAACATACGAACAGATACTGATGAAGCATACAACATCCAAACAGATTGAATGGAAGCAACAATAACATTCACACAGTATCACCTATTATACTCTCATAGGCATATGTGCCACAACAGCAGAGAAACCCTGTCTGAACCCTTCCTATTTTTCTCTTTGCAGTCCAAACACTCCCATAATAGAAGGGAGCAGCTGCGGACAGGCGGGTGTCCTCCTCAACCAATCCCCTTGACGGATGTCGAGGAAGGGGTCTCGGCCCTCATCGGAGTCCCAGCTTGGACAGTTGTCAGGGGCGATGCCGAGACCCCTTCGGGTAGTGAGTGTATGTAAATGGATCGCGCGACTCAATATACTGCATTGAATGATATTATGGAGTTGTGGCGGCCCTTCAAATGAACCTGTGCAATGCCACATTCCTCATGTCACCCTGTCCCCTCCCCAGATGCTAACCACTCATCTGTTGTTTTCTACTTCCAGGTGACCAACCAGAAGTGCAGCATCCCTCGAGGGAGACCTCCACGTCAGGCCATGGTGAAAACGTCAAGGAAAGGTGAAGATTGCTCTTGCAGAGCATTGCAGCCCACCAGTTGCCTCATCGGGGCTAAGTTCATCGGGGCACGATGTTGACCTCCCGGAGTTTGAAGAGTCGGAGGCAATGCAGTGTTGGGGTAGAATCTCGCAGACTAGCTCTCCGGAGGGCGAGTCAGCAAAGTCGGTCTGCTCAAAGACTGGCAGACATGGAACTGGACCTGGTGGTGATGTCCTAGGAAACCACAGTAATGCACCGTGACCTTATTGATGCATTGGGATGGAGCCCAGCGAGCATTGACAAGACTGTTGCAGAGGCAGCGTCACAGATTGTCATGCGAGTCGTGAATCCAACAAGGGCATCATTGCCCACACACAGTGGTGTTCCAGAGAGTGTGGCGCGAGCCATGGATCACGCCGCAGAATTGAGCACATCACAGATACAAGCTTTGCTTTAGCTTGGCCAAATGATGCAGTCCATGTCTGGTTCCATACTCTCTGTGTTCCCCACTGTCCAATGGGGAAGTGACGGTGCCAAAGCAGGCCAGCAAGTTGTTCCTTGACATCATGTTCTGGTTGCTAAGGCCTAGCCCTGTCAAAGTGTTAGTGGCTGCCCGGAAATGGCAGGCGGTCTCATTCCTCAGGATGACAGCATTCCGGATCCCACCACTCACTCGCCAACCATATACCATACACGATTGACACCCCAGCAACCTGTGACTGGTGACGCCGATGATAACGCGCCCCAGTTCAAAGCCGGGCCTTCCAGGCCACGAGCTGGTCCAGGGTGTCCTCAGACGCCATCTGCACCGTCTGGTCCCCCCAACACAGCAGCCCTCTAGCCTTGCTGTATGCCCTGAGGACTTATTGAGGGGGAGCAGCAGGTATGGGAGGGGGTTGAAGGGACGGAGGGAGGGGAAAGTTTTGCAAAGACCCAATAAGGCCTGGCAACAATGTCCACATTGTTATTATCATAGGCAGTCCCTCGAAATTGAGGAAGACTTGCTTCCACTTTAAAAGTGAGTTCTTAGGTGACTGAACAGTCCAATATGGGAATTACAGTCTCTGTCACAGGTGGGACAGACAGTCGTTGGAGGAAAGGGTGGCTGGGGAGTCTGGTTTTCCGCATGCTCCTTCCGCTGGCTGCGCTTGCTTTCTGCATGCTCTTGGCGACGAGACTCGAGGTGCTCAGAACCCTCCCGGATGCTCTTCCTCCACTTAGGGCGGACTCTGGCCAGGGATTCCCAGCTTTCAGTGGGGATGTTGCATTTTATCAAGGAGGCTTTGAGGGTGTCCTTGAAACATTTCCTCTGCCCACCTGGGGCTCGCTTGCTGTGTAGGAGTTCCGAGTAGAGCGCTTGCTTTGGGAGTCTTGTGTCAGACATGCGAACAATGTGGCCTGCCCAACAGAGCTGGTCAAGTGTGGTCAGTGCTTCGATGCTGGGGATGTTGCCTGATCGAGAACATTAAACGTTGGTGCGTCTGTCCTCCAAAGAGATTTGCAGGATCTTACAGAAACATCGTTGGGGGTATTTCTCCAGCGATTTGAGGTGTCTACTGTATATGGTCCACGTCTCTGAGCCATACAGGAGGGCAGGTATCAATGCAGCCCTGTAGACCATGAGCTTGGTGCCAGATTTGAGGGCCTGATCTTCGAAAACTCTCTTCCTCAGGCAGCCAAAGGTTGTGCTGGCGCAGTGGAGGCAGTGTTGAACCTCGTCGTCGATGTCTGCCCTTGCTGATAATAGGCTTCCAAGGTATGGAAAGTGGTCCACATATTTCAGAGCCATGCCGTGCATCTTGATGACGGGGGAGCAGTGCTGTGTGGTGGGGTCAGGTTGGTGGAGGACCTTTGTCTTACGGATGTTTAGTGTAAGGCTCATGCTTTCGTACACCTCGCTGAAGATATTGACCATGACTTGGAGTTCAGTCTCTGAATGTGCGCAGACGCAAGCATCATCCGTGTACTGTAGCTCAACCACAGAGGGTGGGACAGTCTTGGATCTGGCCTGGAGATGACGAAGGTTGAACAGGTTCCCACTGGTTCTGTAGTTTAGTTCCACTCCAGCGGGGAGTTTGTTGAGTGTGAGGTGGAGCATTGCAGCGAGGAAGATCGAGATGAGGGTTGGCGCGATGACGTAGCCCTGCATAACCCCGGTCCGGACGTGGATTGGGTCAGTGGTGGATCTGTTGGTCAGGATCACGGCTTGTATGTTGTCGTGGAGCAGGCGGAGGATGGCGACAAACTTTTGGGGGCAGCCAAAACGGAGAAGGACGCTCCATAGTCCCTCGCAGTTAACAGTGTCGTAGGCCTTTGTACGGTCAAAGAAAGCCATGTACAAGGGTTGGTGTTGTTCCCTGCATTTCTCTTGCAGTTGTCGCGCCGTAAAAATCACATCCGTGTGCCCCGTAGTGGGCGGAATTCGCACTGTGACTCAGGGAGGAGCTCCTCAGCCACAGGGAGAAGATAGTTGAGGAGGATTCTAGCAATGACCTTCCCAGTGGCTGATAACAATGTTCAGATTGTACATAGTTGGATGATAATAATGCACTCCTCTTCAATGGTGTTGCTGCATGAATCAGTCTTGTGTTCATTTACATATCGATCACTGCAGGAAGCAGTTTTGTGCTCATTTACATAGTCTTTAAGCACTGTATATTTTTGGGGGCAGAAAAATTGTAAATGTTGCATTTCAAAAAAATTGTTTGACCTTTGCCATTGGTGCCTTGTGTCTCATTCGCAGAATCAAGTGTAGATGAGCCAGCATGGTGGCACAGAGTAGCGAGTCAACGCTACAACCACACAGTCAATGATCAGCTGCCGACGTAAGGCTCTTGCTACAGCCACATCTCCAAGCTGCCTCTCCTGTCGCTGTGATGGATGCGCAATGGGTTCCTCGCCAGGCTCCTCTTCCTCCTCCTCCTCCTGAGGTGGTCCTCCTATTCCCACTGGCAATGCCTGTCCCCTCATGATGGCTAAGTTGTGTAGCCTGCAGCACATCACAATGAACTCAGAGAACTGCTGAGGGGAGTATTGTAGGCTGCCTCCAGAGCAGTCCAGGCATCAGAAGCGCTGCTTCAGCACACCAGTTGTCTGTTCAATTATGTTGCCTGTGGCTGCATGGCTCTCACTATAGCGCTGCTGGGCTACTGTGGCAGGGTTCCAGAGGGGCGTCATGAGCCAGGTGGCCAGGCCGTATCCTTTGTCCCCAATCAGCCAGCTCTGACCTTGTCTTTGTCGCTGAAACATGGTGAGTCACTGCTCTCACACAAGATGAAAGAGTCATGTGCGCTCCCTGGATAGTGGGCATTGACTGCGAGGATGCACTGAGTGTGGTCACAGAGCAGCTGAACGTTTAGGAAGTGGTATCCCATTCTGTTTCTGAAGACCTCTCCATTGTGTAATGGTGCTCACAAGGCGACGTGTGTGCAGCCAATGGCACCTTGAACCTTGGAGAAGCCTGCAAATCGTCCAAAGCCTAGAGCCCTCATTCTGGTTGTCCCTGCTCATTGGGAACTTTATGAAGGCCCAACAGTTGGCGGAGGCCGGAGTTCAAGCAGCGAGAGTCCGGGGAGGCGTCAGCGAGGCCTATAAAAGGCCCAACAATCAGCGGAGGCGAGAGTTCGAGCAGAGAGGGTCCGGGGAGGCATCAGAGGGGCCTATAAAAGGCCCAACAGTTGGCGGAGGCCGGAGTTCGAGCAGCGAGAGTCCAGGGAGGCGTCAGAGGGGCCTATAAAAGGCCCAACAGTCGGCGGAAGCGGGAATTCGAGCAGCGGGAGTCCGGGGAGGCGTCAGAGGGGCCTATAAAAGGCCCAACAGTCAGCGGAGGCCGGAGTTCGAGCAGTGGGAGTCCGGGGAGGCGTCGGAGAGGCCTATAAAAGGCCCAACAGTCAGCGGAGGCCGGAGTTCGAGCAGCGGGAGTCCGGGGAGGCGTCGGAGAGGCCTATAAAAGGCCCAACAGTCAGCGGAGGCCGGAGTTCGAGCAGTGGGAGTCCGGGGAGGCGTCGGAGAGGCCTATAAAAGGCCCAACAGTCGGCGGAGGTCGGAATTTGAGCAGCGGGAGTCCGGGGAGGCGTCGGAGAGGACTTTAAAAGGCCCACAGTCGGCGGAGGCAAGAGTTCGAGCAGCAGGAGTCTGGGGAGGCATCGGAGAGGCTTTTCAAAGGCCCAACAGTCAGCGGTGAGAGTTCAAGCAGTGGGAGTCCAGGGAGGCGTCAGAGGGGCCTATAAAAGGCCCAACAGTCGGCGGAAGCGGGAGTTCAAGCAGCGGGAGTCCGGGGAGGCGTCGGAGAGGCCAGCTGGTGCAGAGGCAGAAGATAAACAAAGAAACAGAAAGAAATCGAAAGGTGACGTCACAGCCAAGGGGGTAAGTGGTTGGCTGGTGATTGGTGAGTAGCTTTTCTTTTTCTTTTCCTTTATCAGTTGGTAACCATTATCATTGTTGTTGCCAAATGAAGTTGATCTCGGGGTTAAGTCATGGCAGGATAGCTCGGACACGTGTCATGCTCCTCCTGTGTTAAGTGGGAACTCAGGGACGCTTCCAGTGTCCCTGACGACTACATGTGCGGGAAGTGTATCCTGCTGCAGCTCCTGACAGACCGCATTGTGGCACTGGAGCTGCGGGTGGATTCACTCTGGAGCATCCGAGATGCTGAGGATGTCGTGAATAGCACGTTTAGTGAGTTGGTCTTACCGCAGGTAAAAGTTACACAGACAGATAGGGAATGGGAGACCAACAGGAAGAGCAGTGGAAGGAAGGTAGTGCAGGGGTCCGCTGCGGTCATCCCCCTGCAAAACAGATACACCGCTTTGGGTACTGCTGGGGGGGCTGACTAATCAGGGGAGGGCAGCAACAGCCAAGTCCATGGCACCGTGGGTGGCTCTGCTGCACAGGAGGGCAGGAAAAAGAGTGGGAGAACTATAGTGGTAGGGAATTCTATTGTAAGGGGAATAGATAGACATTTCTGCGGCTGCAATTGAGACTGCAGGATGGTATGTTACCTCCCTGGTGCAAGGGTCAAGGATGTCTCGGAGCAGTTGCAGGACATTCTGGAGGGGGAGGATGAACAGCCAGTTGTCATGGTGCATATAGGTACCAACGATATAGGTAAAAAATGGGATGAGGTCCTATAAGGTGAATTTAGGGAGCTAGGAGTTAAATTAAAAAGTAGGACCTCAAAGGTAGTAATCTCAGGATTGCTACCAATGCCACGAGTTGTTGATGCCAGTTCATTGGATATATTCAAGAGGGAGTTAGATATGGCCCTTACGGCTAAAGGGATCAAGGGGTATGGAGAGAAAGCAGGAAAGGGGTACTGAGGTGAATGATCGGTCATAATCTTATTGAATGCTGGTGCGTGCTCGAAGGGCCGAATGGCCTACTCCTGCACCTATTTTCTATGTTTCTAAGTCCCTTGTAACCTAGCGAATGCAGCAATGTGCAGCATGCTGCGAGATGCTGCATATGTCTGCTGTTCCTGCCTGGAAGGAGCCAGAGGCATAGAAGGCCATCGCCACTGTAACCTTCACCTCGACGGGCAGCACAGTCCTGTTGGCGCTGGTCGGCTGTAGGTCTGCCTGGATGAGCAGCCTTCTAACGCACTGCACATCAGAGATGTGGAGGTATGAGCGATGTTCCGTGTAAACCCATGGGTGAGGGTAAGGCCTCCTCCCCAAACATCTGCGACCTCTTCGATTCCGTGGCCCAACATGGCCAAGAACCATTCTTCCAGCTTGAAGCCGCCTGTCAACAGCAACTAGTATGTTACGCTGGCAAACTAGTATTGGCCCCATTGAAATCTCTCACTGACCTTGTAAACAACGTGTGAGGTCACATAAAAGTGCGACTTTAAACTTTAGTCTCATGCAGCGTTCTGCGCTCAACTGTGGCAGTCACTGACAACTGCGATATAAAATCCTCAAGCCTCCCTTTAAATATGCCGCCAATAGAGCCTGCTGCACACTGGGTCCGCCTGTTTTTTTCAGTCGTTTCCTGGGGCGGTCGTTAAATGAGGTGTGAGGGCTGAAAGTTCCACCCGGGGTGCTAGCGCCGCCTTGCACGACGATTTACGTGATAATGACGGACAAACTGGAAGGTAGAGCAGTAGGTTTTTGCACCGCTGCAAAACCATTGGTGAAACTTCCGGCTGGGCAATAAATCCTGGATGCCGTTTCACACCCATAAACAGCATTTACTCCTCCGCCGGGGCGCGAAACGAGGCGCAAATTAGAGGAAAATCCAGCCCCTGTACTATAACTCTGTTTATTCCCTTGCCATCAATGTCCTAACTTACTTTATTCTTTCCTATGCTCTCTGTTTTGTTTATATTTAGGCTGGTTATGTTTCTTGTAGATCCCTCCCCCAGTCTTACTAATTTAAAGCCTTTCCCGCCTCCCTATTTATCCTTTCCACTAGGAAACGGGTCCCATCCTGGTTGAGGTGGAGCCCGTCCAATTTATTAAGGAGTTCACCCTTTCTCTCAGACCCCATCTCTCATGGCCTTGCCCTTGCTCTTGCCTGATAGACAATTTCCAGCACTCTTATTACCAGCCTCCTTACCACACACGTTCCAGGCATCTTACGCACTACGGCCCTGAAATTCGGGTCGGAGGCTTCCCGCGGGCAATTGCCTCTAGCCTGAAACATTTCTACAAAATTACCTGGTGGTCCGGGAGGAGCCTAGGATTCCGGTGGGGAGGCCTTCTCTTCCCGTCCTCCAGGTTCCCACACAGAAGGTGCAGTCACATGTGACTACTCAGCCAATCAGGTACTGTATTCCAGCTTTCTCATTAATAGCAATGAGAACTCTGTATCTACGAGTTCTCACTGCTATTAATGAGAAAAAAAACAAAGACACTAAACACATGTAATAAAAAATAAAAAAACACACCTCACATAATTAAAATTAATTGAAATTAAAGTTAATAAATATGTGAGAATTTTTTTTTTCCTGAGTTTTTAAAAAGTTTTTTTCATTATGCTAAAAATAAATGTAATGTAGTGGGCAGGGTTTTTAAAAATGTGTTTTTTTAATTCAATTTAATTATATTTTTGTATGTTTTTAAACTCTTACGCCTGTGAAAGTGGGCGATGCACCTACTTTTATCAGGCGCAAGAATTTTGAGGACATTTGCTGGGTAAGATATGGGTAAATCCCGCAACCTTGCCCTTGCAAATGTCCTCGCTCCAGATATGCGTGAGATCAGAAAAGCCAGTTTTCAGCGCATGCACATTGTGCGCTGAAAACCATTTTTTCCGATGCCTTCCCGGGTCTGTAGAAACTCCGTACGGACCCGGAGAGGCTGGAATTTCAGGGCCTACATGTTTGCTGCCCTATCCAGCCTTTCCTCTGCTCCATCCTTCCAGTCATACCTAGGCTTTCAGCATCCAGAGAACATTTACTCAGCCTTATTCTCTGCCGTACAATGATAGATGTACTACTACGACTACTAGAATCATAGAAATTTACAGCACAGAAGGAGGCCATTGTGTCCATGCTGGCCGACAAAGAGCTATTCAGCCTAATCCCACTTTCCAACACTTGGTCGAAACCTTGTAGGTTACAGCACTTCAAGTGCATATCCAAGTACTTTTTAAATGTGGAGAGGGTGTCTGGCTCTACTACTCTTTCAGGCAGTGAGTTCCAGACCACTACCATCCTTGGACGAAAATCTTTCCCTTCAAATTCCCGCGAAACCTCATACCAATTACTTTAAATCTATGCACCCTGGTTGTTGACCCTTTTGCTAAGGGAAATAAGTCCTTCCTATCCACTCTATCCAGGCCCCTCATAATTTTACACACCTCAATGAGGTCTTCACTCAGCCTTCTCTGTTCTAAATAAATCAAACCCAGCCTATCCAATCTTTCCTCATAGCTAAAATTCTCCAGTCAGGCAACATCCTCGTAAATCTCCTCTGTACCCTTTCTAGTGCAATCACATCTTTCCTGTTATGTCGTGACCAGAACTACACACAGTACTTTAGCTGTGGCCTAACTAGTGTTTTATACAGTTCTAGCATAACTTCCCTGCTCTTATATTCTATAGCTTAGCTAATAAAGGCAATTATCTTGTATGCCTTCTTCACCACCTTATCTACCTATCCTGCTACTGTCAGGGATCTGTGGGCATGCACTCCAAGGTCACCTTGTTCCTCTATACTTCTCAGTGTCCTACCACTTAATGTGTATTCCCTTGTTAGCCCTCCCCAAATCTTACATATCTCTGTATTGAATTCCATTTGCCACTGTTCTACCCACCTGATCAGTTCATTGATATCTTCCTGCAGTCTGCAACTTTCTACTTCATTATCAACCGCACGGCTAATTTTTGTATTATCTTCTTAACCATATCCCCAACATTCAAGTCTAAATCATTAATATATACCAAAAAAGAATGTGACCTTGTACTAAGCCCTATGGAACCCCACTGGAAAAATCCTTCCAGTCACAAGAACACCCATCAACCATTACCCTTTGCTTCCTACTTATAAGCCAATTTTGGATCCAACTTGCCACTTTGCCTTGGATCCCATGAGCTTTTACTTTCGTGACTAGTCTGCCATGTGGGACCTTATCAAAAATATTGCTAAAATCCATATATACTACATCGAATGCACCACCCTCATCGACCCTCCTTGTTACTACCTTAAAAAATTCAATCAAGTTAGTCAAACACGACCTTCCCTGAACAAATCCATTCTGACTGTCCTTGATTAATCCATGTCTTTCTAAATGAAGATTTATTCTGTCCCTCAGAAATTTTTGCAATAATTTTCCCATCATCGAAGTTAGGCTGACTGGCCTGTAATTACTCGGTCTATCCCTTTCTCCCTTTTTCAACAATGGTACAATGTTAGCAATCCTCCAGTCCTCTGGCACCGCACCTGTAGCCAGAGAGGATTGGAAAATGATGGTCAGAGTCTCTCTTGCTTCTCTTAACAGCCTGAGATACATTTC
The DNA here is from genome assembly GCF_044704955.1 of Pristiophorus japonicus. Classification (NCBI taxonomy): domain Eukaryota; kingdom Metazoa; phylum Chordata; class Chondrichthyes; family Pristiophoridae; genus Pristiophorus; species Pristiophorus japonicus. The sequence continues at coordinate 194,209 of NW_027254539.1, read as the reverse complement.
ATCTGGGCCTGGAGATTTATCGACTTTAAAAGATGCTTTAATACTTCCTTTTTCACTATGTTTATTTCATCTAATATTTCACACTCCATCTCCCTGATTGCAATGTCTGCATCACTCATCTTTTTTGTGAAAACGGATGCAAAGTATTCATTAAGAAGCAGACCCACGTCTTCCGCCTCCACATACTCCATCATGGTATCTAAAAGGCCCTACTCTTTCTTTAGTTATCCTCTTGCTCTTAATGTATTTATAAAACATCTTTGGGTTTTACTTGATTTCACATGCCAATATTCTTTCATGGGCTCTCCTAATTTTCTTTTTAATTTTACCCCTGCACTTTCTATATTCCTCGAGGTTTTCTGCAGTACTGAGCCCTTAGTATCTGGCATAAGCCTCTTTATCCCACCCTGTATGCCCCTTGACATCCAGGGAGCTCTAGATTTGTTAATCTCATCCTTTTTCTTTAAGGGAGCATACTTGCTCCGAATCCTCAGGATCTTCTTCTTGAATGCCTCTGATACTGAATTACCTTCATGAAGCTGTTTCCAATCCACCTTGGCTCAATCACATCTTGATGGTATGAGAATGAATTGGTTAGGATAGACCTGGCAAATGATACTTAAAGGGTTGACAGTGGATAGGCAATGACAGACATTTATAGAAAACATGGATGAACTTCAACAATTGTACATTCCTGTCTGGAGTAAAAGTAAAACGGGGAAGGTAGCTTAACCATGGCCAACGAGGGAAATTAGGGATAGTGTTAAATCCAAGGAAGAGGCATATAAATTGGCCAAATAAAGCAGAAAATCTGAGGACTGGGAGAAATTTAGAATTCAGCAGAGGAGGACAAAGGGTCTAACTAGGAGGGGGAAAATAGAGTATGAGAGGAAGCTTGCACGGAACATAAAAACTGACTGCAAAAGCTTCTATTAGATATGTGAAGAGAAAAAGATTAGTGAAAACCAACGAAGGTCCTTCGCAGTCAGAATCAGGTGAATTTATAATGGGGAACAAAGAAATGGCAGACCAATTGAACAACTACTTTGGATCTGTCTTCAGGAAGGAAGACACAAATAACCTTTCGGAAGTACTAGGGGTTCGAGGGTCGAGCGAAAAGGAGGAACTGAAGGAAATCCTTATTAGTCATGAAATTGTGTTTGGGAAATTGATGGGATTGAAGGCCGATAAATCCCCAGGGCCTGATAAGTACTCTGGGAGGCAGCCTTAGGAAGTGGCTCTAGAAATAGTGGATGCATTGGTCATCATTTTCCAACATTCGATTGATTCTGGATCAGTTCCTATGGACTGGAGTGTAACTAATGTAACACCACTTTTTAAAAAAGGAGGGAGAGAGAAAACAAGGAATTATTGGCCGGTTAGCCTGACATCCGGTGGTGGGGAAAATGTTGGAATCAATTATTAAAGATGAAATAGCAGCGCATTTGGAAAGCAGTGACAGGATCGGTCCAAGTCAGCATGGATTTATGAAAGGGAAATCATGCTTGACAAATCTTCGAGAGTTTTTTGAGGATGTAACTAGTAAAGTGGACAAGGAAGAACCAGTGGATGTGGTGTATTTGGACTTTCAAAAGGCTTTTGACAATGTCCCACACAAGAGATTAGTGTGCAAAATTAAAGCACATGGTATTGGGGGTAATGTATTGACGTGGATAGAAAACTGGTTGGCAGACAGGAAGCAGAGCGTCGAATAGAATGGCAGGCAGTGACTAGTGGGGTGCCGCAGGGTTCAGTGCTGGGACCCCAGCTCTTTACAATATACATCAATGATTAAATGAAGAAATTGAATGTAATATCTCCAGGTTTGCAGATGGCACCAAGCTGGGTGGCAGTGTGAGTTGTGAGGAGGACGCTAAGAGGCTGCAGGTTGACTTGGACAGGTTCGGTGAGTGGGCAAATGCATGGCAGATGCAGTATAATGTGGATAAATGTGAGGTTATCCACTTTGGTGACAAAAACAGGAAGACAGAATATTATCTGAATGGTGACAGATTAGGAAAAGGGGAGGTGCAACAAGACCTGGGTGTCATGGTACATCAGTTATTGAAGGTTGGCATGCAGGTACAGCAGGCAGTGAAGAAGTCAAATGGCATGTTGGCCTTCATAGCTACAGGATTTGAGTATAGGAGCAGGGAGGTCTTACTGCAGTTGTACAGAGCCTTGGTGAGGCCACACCTAGAATATTGTGTTCAGTTTTGGTCTCCTAATCTGAGGAAGGATGTTCTTGCTATTGAGGGAGTACAGCAAAGGTTCACCAGACTGGTTCCCGGGATGGCAGGACTGACATATGAGGAGAGATTGGATCAACTGGGCTTGTATCCACTGGAGTTTAAAAGAATGAGAGGGGATTTCATAGAAACATATAAAATTCTGATGAGATTGGACAAGTGAGAGGCAGGAAGAATGTTATACCATTGCTGAGGAGTTCCAGAACAAGGGGTCACAGTCTAAGAATAAGGGGTAAGCCATTTAGGACCGAGATGAGAAGAAACTTCTTCACTCAGAGAGTGGTTAACCTGTGGAATTCTCCACCGCAGAAAGTTGTTGAGGCCAGTTTGTTAGATATATTCAAAAGGGAGTTAGATATGGCCCTTACGGCCAAAGGGATCAAGGGGTATGAAGAGAAAGCAGGAATGGGGTACTGAGGTTGAATGATCAGCCATGATCTTATTGAATGGGGGTGCAGGCTCGAAGGGCCGAATGGCCTGCTCCTGCACCTAATTTCTGTTTCTATGTTTCAACATAGTAAAATTGTCTTTTCCCCAATTGAGAACTTTTATTCCTGGTCTATCTTTGTTCTTTTCCATAGCTACCCTAAATCTAACTGAATTATGATCACTCGCACCAAAATGCTCTCCCACTGATACCCCTTCCACCTGCCCAGCTTCATTCCCTAAAACTAAATCCAGAACCGCCCCCTCCCTTGTTGGGTTTGCTAAAAAGTAATAGCTAAAAAGTTCTCCTGAATGCAATTTTAGGTATTCTGCACCCTCCATACCCTTCACACTAATTCAATCCCTGTTAATAATAGGATAGTTGGTATCCCCTACTTTTGGTGCCCTAAAGTTTTTGCACTTCTGACAAATTTGACGACATATATGTTCCTCTATCTCCCTCTGACTGTTTGGGAGTGCATAGCACACTTCCAGCAGTGTGATCACCACATTTTTGTTTTTCAGTTCAATCCATATGACCTTATTTGATGATCTTTCTAACATATCATCCATCCTTACAGCTGTAATTGTTTCTTTAATCAATACTGCGAGCCCCTCTCTATCTCGTCTGAAAACCCTTGTAACCAGGAATGTTGAGCTGCCATTCCTGCCCTTCTTTCAGCCATGTCTCAATAATAGCTATATTGTCATACTCCCAAGTATCTATCTGTGCCTGCAGCTCATCTGCTTTATTCCCCAGACTCTTGCATTGCAGTATATATAATTTAGCACTTCCAAACTCCTTTGTTGTATAATTTTTAGCCTTTGATTCCTCTGCCTTCCAAATATGCTTTTCTGCCTTCTATTTCCAGCTTTGCTTCTCTCCCTTCTGAATCTATTCGCAGCTAGTTTAAACCCTCCTCAACAGCACGAGCAAACTCGCACGCGAGGATATTGGTCCTGGCTCTGTTGGGATGCAAACGGTCCGGCTTGTACAGGTCCCATCTCCACCAGAAATGGCGCCAATGCCTCAGGAATATAAAGCGCTCCCTCCTGCACCATCTCTGCAGCCAGTCATTCATCTGCTCCATGCACCTATTCCTGTACTCACTATCACATGGCACTGGGAGTAACCTGGAGATTAGTACCTTAGATGTCCTACATTTTGATCTCTTTCCTAGATCCCTCAATTCTGAGAGCAAATCAATCTGAGCGTGACTCAATCTGAGCGTGACTCAATAGGAGAGCGAATCAATGGGAGAGCGAATCAATGGGAGAGCGAATCAATGGGAGAGCGAATCAATCCGAGAGCGAATCAATCCGAGAGCGAATCAATGCGAGAGCGAATCAATGCGAGAGCGAATCAATGGGAGAGCAAATCAATGCGAGAGCGAATCAATCCGAGAGTGAAGCAATCCCAGAGTGAAGCAATCCGAGTGATTCAATTTGAGTGTAAATGAATGCGAGAGTGAATCAATCCGAGAGTGAATCAATGCGAGAGTGACTCAATCCGAGAGTGAATCAATCCGAGAGTGAATCAATCCGAGAGTGAATCAAACCGAGAGGGAATCAATCCGAGAGGGAATCAATCCGAGAGGGAATCCATCCGAGAGGGAATCCATCCGAGAGGGAATCCATCCGAGAGGGAATCAATGCGAGAGCGAATCAATGCGAGAGCGAATCCATCCGAGAGCGAATCAATGCGAGAGCGAATCAATGCGAGAGCGAATGAAACCGAGAGTGACTCAATGCGAGAGTGACTCAATGCGAGAGTGACTCAATGCGAGAGTGACTCAATGCGAGAGCGAATCAATGCGAGAGCGAGTCAATGAGAGAGCGAATCAATGCGAGAGCGAATCAATGCGAGAGCGAATCAATGCTAGAGCGAATCAATACGAGAGCGAATCAATGCGAGAGCGAATCAATGCTAGAGCGATTCAATGCGAGAGCGAGTCAATGCGAGAGCGAGTCAATGCGAGAGCGAGTCAATCCGAGAGCGAGTCAATCCGAGAGCGAGTCAATCCGAGAGCGAGTCAATCCGAGAGCGAGTCAATCCGAGAGCGAGTCAATGTTGGAGTGAATTAATGTGAGACTGAATCAATCCGAAAGTGAGTCAATCCGAGAGTGAATGAATGAGAGAGTGAATCAATCCGTGAGTGAATCAACGCGAGAGTGAATTCTTCTCGTTAGATCCTCGGTCCCCTAGTATTTCCAGAAGGTTATTTGTTTCTTCCTTGGTGAAGACAGTACCAATATTAGTTCAATTGGTCTGCCACTTCTTTGTTCCCCATTATAAATTCGACTGATTCTGACTGCAAGGGACCCACATTTGTCTTCACTAATCTTTTTCTTTTCACGTATCTGTAAAAGCTTTTGCAGTCAGTTTTTATGTTCCCTGCAAGCTTACTCTCATATTCTAATATCCCCCTCCTAATTAAACCATTTGTCCTGCTCTGCTGAATTCTAAATTTCTCTCAGTTCTCAGGTTTGCTGTTTTTTTGGGCCAATTTATATGCCTCTTCCTTGGATTTAACACTATCCCTAATTTCCTATGTTAGCCACAGTTGAGCCACCTTCCCCTTTTTATTTTTACGCCAGACAGGGATGTACAATTGTTAAAGTTCATCCAAGTGATCTTTAAATGTCTGCCATTGCTTATCAACTACCGTCAACCCTTTAAGTATCATTCACCAGTCTATTCTAGCCAATTCACGCCCCATACCGTCGAAGTTACCTATATTTAAGTTCAGGACTCGAGACTCTGAATTAACTGTATCACTCGCCATCTTAATGAAGAATTCTACCATATTATGGTCACTCTTCCCCAATGGGTCTCGCACAACAAGATTGCTAATTAATCCTCTCTCATTACACAACACCCAGTCTAGAATGGCCAGCTCTCGAGTTGGTTCCTCGACATATTGGTCTAGAAAACTATGCCGTATACACTGCAGGAAATCCTCCTCCACCGTATTGCTACCAGTTTGTTTAGCCCAATCTGTATGTAGATTAAAGTCACCCATGATAACTGCTGTACCTTTATTGCATGCATTCCTAATTTCTTGTTTGATGCTGTCCCCAACCTCCCTACTATTGTTTGGTGGTCTGTACACAACTCCCATGAGCATTTTCTGCCTTTTGGTGCTCCGCAGCTCTACCCATACAGATTCCACCTCAGCCACGCTAATGTCCTTCCTTACTATTGCGTTAATCTCCTCTTTAACCAGCAACGCTACCCCACCTTTTTTTCCTTTCAGTCTATCTTTCCTGAATATTGAATACCCTTGGATGTTGAGTTCCCAGCCTTGGTCACTCTGGAGCCATGTCTCCGAAATCCTAATGACATCATATCCGTTAACAGCTATCTGCGCAGTTAATTCATCCAACTTATTACGAATGCTCCTCACATTGAGACACAGAGCCTTCAGGCTTGTTTTTTTAACACTCTTTGTCCTTTTAGAATTATGTTGTAATGTGGCCCTTTTTGATTTTTGCCTTTGATTTTTCTGCCTTCCACTTCTATTTTTCTCCTTTATACCTTTTGCTTCTGACCCCATTTTACTTCCCCCTGTCTCCCTGTGTAGGTTCCCATCCCCCTGTCCTACTAGTTTAAATCTTCCCCAACTAGAAAATACTCCCCTTATGGGAGTGGTGAGTGTTTCTGCATCCACCACTCTTCCAGGCAGCGAGTTCCAGATCCCCACAACACTCTGTGTAAAAGAGCCCCCCCCTCAAATCCCCTGTAAACCTTCCACCAACCACCTTAAAACTATGCCCCCTCATAATAGACCCCTCCACCAATGGAAATAGGCCCTTGCTATCCACTATGTCCAGGCCCCTCAATATTTTGTACACCTCAATGAGGTCTCCTCTCAACCTCCTCTGTCCCAATGAGAACAAACCCAGCCTATCCAATCTGTCCTCATAACTAAGATTCTTCATTCCAGGCAGCATCCTAGTAAATCTCCTCTGCACCCTCTCTAGTATAATCACGTCGTTCCTCTAATACGGCAACATGCACGCAGCACTCCAGCTGTGCCCTAACCAAAGTATTATACAATTTAAGCATAACCTTCCTGCTCTTATATTCTATGCCTCGGCCAATAAAGGCAAGCATTCCGTATGTCTTCTTGACCACCTTATCCAACTGGCCTGCTACTTTCAGGGACCTGTGGACAAGCACTCCAAGGTCCCTTTGTTAATCTACACTATTAAATGGCCTGCTGCTTATTGTATATACCGTTTCCTTATTATCCTTCCCAAAGTGGGCTCACACATCACACTTCTCTGAATTAAATGCCATTTGCCACTGCTCTGCCCACCTGACCAGTACATTGATATCCTCCTGCAGCCCATGACTTTATCATTATCAACCACACAGCCAATTTTAGTGTCATCTGCGAACTTCTTAATCATACTCCCTATATTAAATCTAAATTGTTTATATATACCACAAAAAGCAACGGACCCAGTACTGAGCCCTGCGGAACCCCACTGGAAACATCCTTCCAGTCACAAAAGCATCCATCAATCATTGCCCTTTGCTTCCTACCTCCAAGCCAATTTTGGATCCAACATGCCACTTTGCCCTGGATCCCATGGGCTTTAACCTTCATGACCAGTCTACCATGTGGGTCCTTATCAAAAGCCTTGCTAAAGTCCATATACACTACATCGTACGCACTACCCTCATCGACCCTCTTGGTTACCTCCTCAAAAAATTCAATCAGGTTAGTCAAACACGATCTTCCCTGAACAAATCTGTGCTGACTGTCCCCAATTAATCCTTGACTTTCCAAATGTAGATTTATCCTATCTTTCAGGATTTTTTCCAATAATTTTCCCACCACTGAGGCATCCCACCGCTGGGCGGTGCCAAGAGTTGGTTTTTCGGGTGGTGCATAGTTTCTGATGCACGCCGCCAGAGTGCCTTAAAGGTATGTTGCTTTCAGTCGATTTTGTGTCGCCGACTTTTTCGCTTTCTTTCACTAGCAGTGCAAGGATACTGCTTTGCGAGTGCTGGAGGCGCCTTCCACATGCAGAACATGGAGGCTACTTCGAGGAGGCTGGGCTTGTGGAGAGATTTGAAATGGAGGCAGTGCTGACAGGACAATGCTTCCTGCACATTGTGCATGCCGCAGAGGCACAGAGGAGAAGGCGGCGTTGGGGGCAACGGCTGCAGAGGCAGGCGGGCAAGGTTCACAGGTATCACTGCAGCCCAGCACGGAGAGGGCCAGGGAGATGGCCACAGAGGGGAGGCCAGAGAGCTGCCACAGGAAGGCCCTCAGCAAGGGTGTCCCCTCAGCAGGAGAGCGAGGTACACGGACCCCCCACACCAGATACTGAGCCAGCAGGCCAGGAGGCAGCCTGCAGCGGAGATAGATGCTGGGCAGCAGCAGCCTGCAGAGGTGGAGGAGCCAGCAGAGCAGCAGGGAGAAGCCAATGAGTCACCTCACAGAGCAAGATGGCCACACAGGTGTGGGGGCGACAGGCCATATCGAGAAAGGGTCTTCAGCCAGAAATTCTCATACACTGATATGAATGATGATCAGTGCCTACACAAACTGAGTTTCCAGAAGGACGTCGTGACTGAGCTCTGTAATCTCCTGCAGGCAGAATTGGAGACCCAAACATGGGTGAGGACAGCCCTGAGTGTGGCATCCAAGGCGACTATCGCCCTCAACTTTTATGCGACTGCATCCTTCCAAGCTGACACAGCGGACATGTGCAACATCTCGCAGTTTGAAGCCTTCACAGTGATACGGGAAGTCACAGATGCTCTGTATAGGAGGGGGGCTGACTACATCTCCTTCCCTATGACCAGGGACAAGCAATTGGCACAGCAGACTGCATTTCTGCACATTGTGGGCTTCCCCAGGGTCCAGGGGATCATTGATTGCAACCATGTCGCTCTCAGGGCACCCCAACAAACTCTCACACAATTCAGAAACCGCAAGGGCTTCCTCTCCCTCAATGTTCAACTCGTTTGCGACCACAACTGCAAGATTCTGCAAGTGGATGGCCCGTTTCCTGGCAGCAGCCGTGACTCTTTCATACTGCACCAGAGCAGTGTGCCACGCCTCTTCACTGGTCCCAATGAAGATTGCGGCTGGCTCCTCGGTGACAAGGGCTACGTACTGAGCACTTGGCTCATGACTCCTCTGCACAACCCGAGAACTGATGGGCAGCTCATGTACACTGAGAGTCTGACAATCATCGAACACTCTATTGGCATTCTCAAGCAGAGGTTCCATTGCCTGGACTGCTCGGGGGGGGGCGGGGGGGGGGTGCTGCAGTACTCGCCTGAGCATGTCTCCATATTCGTGGTGATCTGCTGCATGCTCCACAACCTGGCCATTATGAGGGCGCAGCCATCGGAAGACGAGGAAGCAGTTGCACCTGTGGAGGAGGAGGACCAGGATGCAGGTGGGCAGCCAGGCAGTAGGTGGCGTCGCCATCGTGAGCCTGCAAGCGAAGCACAATGCCACCTCATCTGGCCATGTCCATGGGCCAACCTGTGAGCCTTCTCACATATCATTCCCGCACAGTAAAATGAGAGACCACAAATTCCAAAAACTAAATAAAGATTTATTAGAACTCAAAAAATGGGTTTCCATAATTAATTACTACCCTTATGCAACTCCCTATAACTGCTCTTAAGCAGACCTATCCTTACACTACACCGCAGAGTCTCCACTGTGGCTGCCTCATGGCTTTGGGAAGGCTGCTATGTGTCTGTAGAGGAAGCTACACATGTCCTTCTCGGATGCCCTCGACCAGCTCTGGCCTTGGAAGGGCGGCTGAAGACTGTGTCTTCAGTCGGAAGTGACTGAGCGATTCCATGGATGGCAGCAATTGCGGAGTGGCAGGTCACGGCTCAGTACTGCTATGAACCAGAAAGCCCATATCAGTATCCTGGTCCGAGGAGCCAGCACCTCCCCCAGGGCAGCAGCCCCCACCTACCCCATCAAGCTGCTGGAGCTCAGGTCGGCGGGGTGTGGTGGCACCATTAGGTCCCCTATCAAACCGTGGTGGACCCAGCCGCAATGGCAGCAGTGAGACTGCATGAGAGCAGCCACACTCTGGAAGCCATCAGAGACGACAGCACTAAGATGCTCCGTGCCCTGTTGCCCAGAGTGCATGAGAGCATTCTGAGCTTCCAGAGCAGCAGCCATCCTGTCCAAAGAAGCACAGCCATGCTCATTCCCTCGCACCTGTGCTGCAATGGCAGCTGTCACCTCGGTCAAGAGACGCATCATCACAGCTGGATCCGCACGGTCACTCTGGGATTCCGCCATCATCTACACACTGGCAATGATGGTCCCAATGGTGTGCGCAGAGCTGTCCACAATGCAGGAGGCGCACTCCTCCATGCTCCTCACCATTTGCAACAGCCTCTCGGGCACCCCTTGCATTGCTGCCAAGAGCTTGGAATGCATGGCCCCCACCCTTTGTTCATAAGCCCCAACATCGATCGGCTCGTCTGAGCCCTCATCATCAGGACTCAGCAGCGCACTCGCCTCCCCGGAGAGATGGCACCCGAGGCTGTCATAGGCCGGTCAGTCTGACATCGGTGGTGGGGAAAATGTTGGAATGAATTATTAAAGATGAAATAGCAGTGCATTTGGAAAGCAGTGACAGGATTGGTCCAAGTCAGCATGGATTTATGAAAGGGAAATCATGCTTGACAAATCTTCTAGAATTTTTTGAGGAAGTAACTAGTAGAGTGGACAAGGGAGAACCAGTGGATGACGTATATTTAGACTTTCAAAAGGCTTTTGACAAGGTCCCACACAAGAGATTAGTGTGCAAAATTAAAGCACATGGTATTAGGGGTAATGTACTGACGTGGATAAAGAACTGGTTGGCAGACAGGAAGCAAACAGTCGGAATAAACGAGTCCTTTTCAGAATGGCAGGCAGTGACTAGTGGGGTACCGCAAGATTCAGTGCTGGGACCCCAGCTATTTATAATATACATTAATGATTTAGATGAAGGAATTGAATGTAATATCTCCAAGTTTGCAGATGACACTAAGCTGGGTGGCAGTGTGAGCTGTGAGGAGGATGCTAAGAGGCTGCAGGTTGACTTGGACAGGTTCGGTGAGTGGGCAAATACATGGCAGGTGCGGTATAATATAGATAAATGTGAGGTTATCTACTTTGGTGGTAAAAACAGGAAGGCAGGTTATTATCTGAATGGTAGCAGATTAGTAAAAGGGGAGGTGCAACGAGACCTGGGTGTCATGGTGCATCAGTCATTGAAAGTTGGCATACAGGTACAGCAGGCAGTGAAGAAGGCAAATGGCATGTTGGCCTTCATAGCGAGAGGATTTGAGTATAGCAGCAGGGAGGTCTTACTACAGTTTTTACAGGGCCTTGGTGAGGCCATACCTTGAATTTTGTGTACAGTTTTGGTCTCCTAATCTGAGGAAGGACATTCTTGCTATTGAGGGAGTGCAGCAAAGGTTCACCAGACTGATTCCCGGAATGACAGGACTGACATATGAAGAATGACTGGATCGACTAGGCTTATATTCAAAGGAATTTAGAATAATGAGAGGGGATCTCATAGAAACATATAAAATTCTAGATGCAGGAAGAATGTTCACCATGTTGGGGAAGTCCAGAACCAGAGGTCACAGTCTAAGGATAAGGGATAAGCCATTTAGGACCGAGATGAGGAGTAACTTCTTCACTCAGAGAATTGTTAACCTGTGGAATTCTCTACCACAGAAAGTTGTTGATGCCAGTTCATTGGATATATTCAAAAGGGAGTTAGATGTGGCTCTTACTGCTAAAGGGATCAAGGGATATGGAAAGCAGGAATGGGGTACTGAAGTACATGATCAGCAATGATCATATTGAATTGTGGTGCAGGCTCGAAAGGCCAAATGGCCTACTCCTGCACCTATTTTCTATGTTTCTATGTTTCTTGGCCCTTCAAGATGTTGTAGCCCACAAGGTCCCGGTGCTTCATCCAGTGCAGACCCCTCTGCTAAATCTATGTTATCCGATCGCGGACTCCCAGTATCTGAGCTGGTGCGTGGGACTGTAGGAAGCAGAGATGCACTGTTGCTGGCAGAGCTCTCCCCCTCTCCACCTCCCTCATCCGACACGCTGCCAAGATCATCGAGGGTGTCAAGTGTCTCCTCCTCACTGTGGCTGCCAGTTGAGTCAAGGGTGTCTGTATCGCTCATGATGACACTGGGGTTATCATCTGCAAGCATAAAAGGGAGAAGGGGCGCCATGAGGGTGAGGAGCTCCATTGCATCATGCAGCAAGCAGCTTTCACAGAAGTATAAGCAACAGTCAAGTAGGCCATTGCACTGTGAGGGAGAGATGGCATTACAGTCACTAACCCACGCAGCCCCGAGCGCCATCGGAGCAACCAGCAGCCACAGGGAGACCAATGTGTGCGCCCACTAGCCGCTGCACCCTCTGCTCAAAATCTGTGAGCAGCACATTTTGGGATTCGCCCCCCAGTGTCTTATTGGTCGCGTGGTTTTGTGCCACCTTGGCCTTGAAAGCAATGAAGGATTGGTAAGTCTCAGTTTCCCGAGGCCTTGGCAATGAGTGCAAGTGTGGGTCCATTAAATGCAGCTGTGAATCTCAGATGTATGGCATCCTCCATTGTGAGTGTGTACACATACAGGCCTAGCAATCAACAGGCACTTCAGCTACTAAGTAGTGTTGGTGAGAAACAAGTTAAGGTGAAGGAGAGTGCGGCAGATGTAATGTGAGGAGTTAGGGGAACATGTACTCACTTTCATCAACTGCATAAGGTCGGTTAGCCTTTTCCTGCATTGGCTGGGGGTCTGCTGGTAATGAACGTCCTCGAAACCTCCTCCGTTATCTCCCTCCAGGCTTCAGTGAAGACACCTCGAGTTGGTCTCCCACCACTTTCAGGGAAGAATAGCCATCTTCTTCCCTCCACAGCTTCGATTAGAGTCTCGAGTTCTGCGTCACTGAAGCGCCTCCCCCTGCTCAAATCTCCCCTTGCAGCCATCTCCTCGGATGCGGGTCAAAATGAACTCAAGACACAGCTGCAAAGCCTGTCCTTTAAGGCCAGGGAGCAGCTGCATCGTTAGCATGATCATTAGCATTAAATGGATAGGAGGGGAATTTTGCGGTGCAAACGCCACTCCGCAGCCACACCGCTAAAAGCAGCCCTTACCACCAGGCATTACCATTCCACTCCGTTTCTGGCCCAAATAAGCCGAATCTCTATCTTAATGCCACCCCATCCATATCAGTGGTACCAGACACTCAAATGCGATGCATGCGCCCGGTTTTGGGCGAGGGGAAATTTCGGCCCCACAGTATCTGAGCTGGTGACTAGAAGTGTGAAATTGAGTAACAATGTTTCTTCTTCATTTTCCTCTCCTTCTTCATGTTGACCCACTGGCTGGGCAGGCTGGATTCATAGAATCATAGGGCCCAAGTTTGGTCCACCCATGTACCGTCGAAAGGATCACCATGATCCTGATGGAACTTTGGGCAGAAGTTTGATAGAAAAAAAAACGCCAAGCCGTAAAAACGGGCATTATACACCGAATCTGGGTGGCAAATGCGATCCTCGGCAAAGCAACGCCGAGGATAGAGTCGGGCCCAGGGAGGGGGGGCGGGGGGGGGGGGGGGGGGGGGGGGGGAGCTGAAAAAAAAATGTTCAACAAATTAAAAAGGAACTATTACAAATCCTTCAGAGGATCCCATTCAACAAAATCGTTGCAAAAGAAATGAAGAAAACCATTTCACTAACCTTTTCTTGCAGGTCTTCATACTTACCATTCAGGTAAGACCTGCCTCCACGTGGCGGTCTCTGCTGCTGGAGTGGAAGACCGCCCAGACCAATCTCGGGAGGGAGTGGGCAAGAAGACTTTTGGCGGCGCCGCACGCCAACGGATGCTCCCCAGCGGACTTCTCTCCCTGCTGGCATGAGGACCTGACCAACTCGGTCAGAGGGGAGAGTGTTGAAAAAACAGGAAGACCGCCAAGAAAACTCGGCGGCAGCCAGTGGTACATTCACCAAACTCGGGCCCACAGAAACATAGAAATTTACAGCACGGAAAGAGGCCATTTCGGCCCATCGCATCCGCGCCGGCCGACCAAGTGCTATCCAGCCTAATCCCGCTTTCCAGCCTTGTAGGTTACGGCACTTTGAGTGCATATCCAGGTATTTTTTAAATGTGGTGAAGCTTTCTGCCTCTACCACCCTTTCAGGCAGTGAATTCCAGATCCGCACCACTCTCTGGGTGAAGAAATTTCCTCTCCTATCTCTTCTAAACCTCCCCCCAATGACTTTAAATCTATGCCCCCTGGTTGTTGACCCCTCTGCCAAGGGACACAGGTCCTTCCTATCCACTCTATCCAGACCCCTCATAATTTTATACACCTCCATCAGGTCTCCCATCAGCCTCCTCTGTTCCAAAGAAAACAGGCCCAACATCTCAAATCTTTCCTCATATCTAAAATTCACTAGTCCAGTCAACACTCTGGTAACTCTCCTCTGCACCCTTTCCAGTGCAATCACATCTTTCCTGTAATGTGATGACCAGAACTGCACACAGTGACTATTAGTGTACAAATATTTAATGTATTCATACTCTAGTATTCACACTACTTAATTTTAAGGCTTTATGTATAAATTATAGTCAGCCAGAATGCTTTATTTTGCTATTGCAAATGATTTGCAATTTAGTCGATATTATGAATACAGAAATTGGGCAGTCATGAAGCACTTACCTTCAAATCAGATGATGATGATGTCCGCTTGCAATTTGCAATCATTTTCTGAAAGACTTCTTCTTTTTCATTTTCTTTTAGTTTCTCAAGATCTTCTCTCAGCTTTGAAAACATAGGAGGAGAACATATTATGGCTGATTCATCAACTGGGTGTTCCCTTCGAGTTGCAATGTTTGTAGGGAGCGTTGGTTGGGAAATCATGAGCCTGCAGCCTGAGTGTCCATTCATTTAAATTAGTGGGTGGAAATCAGGAGTTGAGCTCCGAAAATTTCCTGACCAGGATTCCTTGTGACCACCGGTCCTCACATAGAATATCTGATTATGGAGAGAGCCCTATTATACATTCAAACATCAGTTTAACATGTACTAGAGCAGTAACACAGAATATGTTACAGTATTATATGATCCCTATTTCTTCATCTTTCCATCTATCATTAATACTTGGATCAAGCCCTTTTTTAAAATAGTAATGTTGGAAGTTGGGAACGATGAATAGACCTTCGCCCCATTGAATATTTATTAGTCATGGCAGCTTTTCATCTTTTTAACCCCAATTCCTTGTCCTTTCTCCATATCCCTTAGTACCCCTAGGTGTCAAGCATTTATTTGTATATTAAATAGCTCAATTAATTCTGCATTAAATCATAGAATGATACAACACAGAAGGAGGACATTTGGTCCATCGTGCCTGTACCGGCTCTATGAGGAGCTATACAATTAGGCCCACTCCCCTGCTCTTCCCTCATAGCCCTCAAATTTTCCCCTTTAATTATTTTTCCAATTCATCTCAATTGTCAACCCGAAAAACCATCACCAGATCCCAAGGTCAATATCCTTTCCAAGGTGAAGCATCCAAAACTGAATGCAACACTGCAAACTATATCTGCAAGCATACTTCCCTTCCTTTAGCACTCTTAACTCATACGATGAAGCCCAGTGTCCCAATTGCAACTACAATCTAGTTTTTAATGAATGTACCTGGAACCCTAAATCCCTTTGACCATTTTTCTTGACTTAGGCTGTATTCTCATCTCTCTTTCTTGCACTTTATATTGAATGGTATGAGAACCATGCCCATGGTATATCTTAAAGCATTTCTCACATAAAGGGGATTAATTTTCAAACTTTGCATTATTAGCAGGAAGCCTTGTCTGCCAGGTATGCATATCAGAAAATCAGGCTTGTACCTCATTTTCTGACCAAATTGTTCAGCTGGGTGAGATTTCCCACTAGTAGTATGAAGTCAGGAAATTTCCTGCAAGCTCCGATCAATCCATAAGTCCCATTGCTTAAGTTTCTTGACCAGGAAATTAAGTTTTTGCAATGAACTGGAACTTTGTTGAATTTTAAAAGTACCTGATAGCTGCAAAATGAACTTCTACGAATGTATACAAGTGCTCAGAGCTGCGTCATTGAGCATGGTATAGGCTGTCTACAGTAGTCGTTACAAGTAAGTGAAGGTCTACATCCTAGAAATCTCCACCCCTCAAAATTCTAACTTTTGAAAGACCATCAACAGACACTCAACGACTTGGCTTGGGTCTAAGGAACCTAGATACTCATGCTGGGCTACAGATATTGAACCTGTGGTGACTGGCCAAAGGGGGCTCAGGGATAGCAAGGAAATAATTCTTCTCCTCCCCAGAGCTCGAGTCTGAAAGACTAATTTCCAATTTCTAATTATCAACGTAATGGTCTTCAATACATCAGTCACCATAGATAGTACTGATTATATGGTAACAGAGGAGACAGAATAATGGCCCCAAGTTTCCACATGATTTGCTCCTGATCTTTAGGAGCAACTGGTGTAGAACGGAGTATCTTAGAAATCGCAATTCTCCACATTTAAGTTTTCTGCAGTTCTAGTCATGTAGAACAGTTTCACTTTGGAACAGAATTTTTTTTCAAAAGGGGGCGTGTCCAGCCACTGACGCCTGATTTGAAAGTTTCCACAGTGAAAACGTACTCCAAACTAACTTAGAATGGAGCAAGTGAGGATTTTTGTAGGCCTGAAAAAACCTTGTCTACAGATTAAAAAATCAGGCGCAGGTTACAAATTAGACATTTGGAACGAGGTGGGGTGGGGGGGTGGGGGAAGAGAAGTCATTACATTCTACAATAAATCCTTCGTTATACTTATACAAATATTATACAAATAATTCCAACCTGAATAAAAATTTATAAGCAAAGAAAAGATTAAATAAACCATGTTCCTACCTGTGTGAAAGTGCTTAAGGCAGGGAGAAGGCTGCAGGAAGCCTCACAAGTTGAGGCAGCCGTTCCCGACGGCAGGGGGGGGGGGAGGCAGGGAGGAGGCAGCTGTTCCCGACGGCAGGGGGTGGGGAGGAGGCAGTGAGGAGGCAGCCGTTCCCGACGGCAGCAGGGGGGGGGGGGGGAAGGCCCCCCTGCCGTCAGTCGGGCCTGTCGGGAAACGGCTGCCTCAACTTCTGAGGCTTCCTGCAGCCTTCTCACTGCTGCAAGAAGCCTCAGTGCTGATCATGGAAGGGCAATGTGGCTTTATTAAAAAAATTTTTAAAATTGAACAGCTACAAAGAACTACAAAAATGGCCAAGTGTCAATGTTTCCTTCACACTGCGCGTGCGCGAACGCTCCAATGCGCACGCGCAGGGTTGACGGCATGAAAAAAACTCATTTAAATGGTACCCGCCCCCTCCTACTTACAAAATCGGCGCGAGTGGTAGGCTCCGCCCCCTGGGCGCCGCGCCAAGCTGACATCGAGCTGCAAAGCGCTCGAGAATAGCGCGTTTTTTTTCAGGTTGCGTTTTCCACGCGAAAAACGAGCGCCCAGCTCGGAGGGCGCCTGTTTTGCCGCGTGTGGAAACTTGGGGCCTTAGTTTGCTCCAGTTCTAGTCAGTTAGAACAGTTTCACTTTAGAACAAAAAAATTTTTTCAAAAGGGGGCGTGTCCGGCCACTTACGCCTGATTTCAAAGTTTCGTGAGTGGAAACTTACTCCAAACTAACTTAGAATGGAGTAAGTGAAGATTTTTGTATGCTCGAAAAAACCTTGTCCACACTTTAGAAAATCAGGCGTAGGTTACAAATCAGGCGTAGGGAATGGTGGGGGGAGGTGTTTAAAGGGAAGTTTACAAACATTAAACACTTCAGTTTTACAAATAAAGAGCCATCATCAATAATAAATGATAAATACATCAATAAATCAACCAATAAATCAATCAAAAAAAATTAATAAGAAATAATTTTTTTTTTTAAATCAATAAATAAAACATTTTCTACTTACCGACTGCAGCACCGGGAGCCCTCCAACAGCGTGCTGGGATGCCCCCATCAGTGTGTCTCTGTCAGTGTCTCTATCTCTCTGTCTCTCATTCTCTGTCTGTCAGTGTCTGTGTTTCTGACAGCGAGGGGAGGGGGAGGAGGGGGGGAGCAGAGGGAGGGAAGGGGGTGGAGGGGGAGGGAAGGGGAGAAGGGGGGGAGAAGGGGATAAAGGGGAGAAAGGAGATGGGGGAGTAAGGAGATTGGGGTGGTGGGGGGGAAGGAGATTGGGGTGGTGGGGGGGAAAGGAGATTGGGGGGGAAGGAGATTGGGGTGGTGCGGGGGAAGGAGATTGGGGGGAGTGGGAGGGAAAGGTCATTGGGGTGGTGGGGGGGAAGGAGATTGGGGTGGTGGGGGGGGAAGGAGATTGGGGTGGTGGGGGGGGGGGAAGGAGATTGGGGTGGTGGGGGGGGAAGGAGATTGGGGGGGGAAGGAGATTGGGGGGGTGGGGGGGAAGGAGATTGGGGGAGGTGGGGGGGGAGAAAGGAGATTGGGGGGGGGGTGGGGGAGAAGGAGATTGAGGGGGGTGGAGGGGAAGGGGATTGAGGGGGGTGGGGGGGGGGGAAGGGGATTGGGGGGGGGGGGGGGGGGGAGGCTGAACGGGCCGGGCCCGAGACTTCGGGCAGGGCCCGTCCCCAGCACCAGATTTGCAGGTAGGTGGCGTTGGGTCGGGTCGGGGGGGTGGTGGGAGGGAGGGAGGGAGGGAGGTTCGGGTCGGGGGGGAGGGAGGGAGGGAGAGAGAGGGAGGTCAGGTCGGGAGGAGGGAGGTCAGGTCGGATCCAGTCCAGGGGCGGGGAGGAGAGCGGGTGTCGGGTCCGGTCCGGAGGCGGGCGGGGGGGGGGGGGGAGGGGGAGAGCGGGTGTCGGGTCCGGTCCGGAGGGGGGCGGGGGGGGGGGGAGAGCGGGTGTCGGGTCCGGTCCGGAGGCGGGCGGGGGGGGGCGGAGAGCAGCGGGTGTCGGGTCCGGTCCGGGGAGGGGGGGGGGGGAAAGAGCGCGGGTGTCGGGTCCGGTCTGGAGGCGGGAAGCGGGAGTCGAGTCGGGTCAGGAGGAAGCAGGAGCTGGCCGTGGGAGGAGCCTTATTCACGCAGCCCCAGTGAGGCCATTCGGCCAGGGCTAGGGGTTGCGTGCTTCGGGTCGCTCCCACACAGTTTCCGGCGCCTGGAGCTACTGTACTTGCGCGTATGTGCAGAGGTCCCAGCACTGTTTTCGGCGCAGGGACCTGGCTCCGTCCTCCACAGCTCCTGCTGCGCTGCGCAGAGGGCCAGAGGACCTGCAGGGAGGTGGAGAACCTGGAGGGTTTTTTTAGGCGCACTTTGTGGCGCGAAAAACGGGTGTCCAGGTCGGGACTGCGCCGTTCTAGGCGCGGCTCGAAACTTGGGCCCAATGTTTCTACAAATTCACAGGTTAATTCATTAACTGTTTGAACAAATGTTTGAACATGGCCATGAAAGTCAGGAACATGTACTCACACCCGTTTCGTTTAACTCAATTTGGCCACATTGGCGGTAGCTAGAAGAGAGTATAGGAATGTGAAGAAGGCTCATTTGAAGCATCTGTAGAAGTGATCAGCAATACATAACGGGCAATGATTCTGGGTTTCTGAGTACTTCCAAAATTATGGTCAGTGCTGAACAATTACAACTTTACTCATAATTCCCTACTTTGCGACTAACCAACTTTTGATCAGAAATCAAATTCAAACGTGAAATATTTGAAGTGCCAAACTTACATTCTGTTGCGATAAACGAACAATATTCAGCAACCATTCAGTTACTAACACCACAGTTCATTATAACTATAGATTATAATTCAGGTCATTTAGAAAATAATGGATACAACCTTGCAGATACAATATCTTTTAATTTCCAGTATAATTTTCTTCTAAATCAATCCCTGCTGTTTATGACAATTTACCTCCAACAAATGAGCAAAATACAGTTGTAGCATATTAAAATTTAATTTAATGAGTACTTACAACTTGAGGAATCTTTGCCATTTCTTGTCTGCAGTTTGCTTTAGTCAGGTCCTGAGTGAAGCAAAATAGTTTTACTCGCTCAAAAAAATAGTAAATCATTTGTGCCCACTGGCTGAAGCTTTGTAACAATCAGTAAAACATAAAACTTCTACTCAAAATAAATAAATACATATTCTAAAATTTAAGAGATCACCTTTAGATTAATTCCCTAATTGAGCATTCGTGGCAAGGAGGGGTACTCATCGGGAGTGTTGATCGGAAAATCCTAAGGCCGTGATTGTCCATCCTATTAAATCCCTAGAAGTGCCTCTCCTCACTACAAATCCAGAAATTAGCTCTAATCTTTAGAGGAGATTCAATTGCCAGCCTTTCAGTGAGACACAAGCTGTGGTCTTATTTTGGGTGCATGCTGAATCTTTCTAGCACTATTGCGAAAAATTTCTGAAAAAAATATGGAAACTATGAAAAAGCTCACTAATGCATTTGCAATACAGACCATATTTAGACATTTACACACAATTTTTGCTTTTACATTAAGATTTTAATTAAAACTTTCACAGTAAATACACCATGGCCTGGAAACGCATCCACGTATAAAGAGTTGGGAGGATATCAGAGCAGATTCCAGCTGAATAGTCCTCATATTTTGGCACAGTCAGATCATGGAAGTATCGCAGAGCAGGAGCGGTACATAATTCCATTGTTATCATTCTTTGGGAGGTGGGTATAACGCTCAGTAAAAACATTTGGTATGACTTGCATCTATCTACCTGATCTCCCCCATGGTTATGCTTTTGTTACACCCAATACCAACAATGTCTTCACAGCCAATATAGAGTAAATTCTGAGCAGACCCTCCCCTCCATTAAATTATCACACTACCACAACTCTCTCCCCATTTAACTATATTTTTCCAAATTGCACAGTGTCTAAGACATTTCATTATGCATTTCTAACTATTTCTTGACCTGCCTCAGTAGTCAATTCTCGAACCAGCTGGGCTGACTTTCTCAAAAGTCTATGGGGGTTAAATTGGATGGGCCTGAAAACAGGCGTGGGGATCGCGATGTGCAATTAACCTATGTCCGTTGATTGCAATGCAGGCAGCACGCCAACTTCGATATAAGAAATAGGAGCAAGAGTAGGCCATACGACACCTCGAGCTTGCTCCACCATTCAATAAGATCTTGACTGCTCCTCGACCTCAACTGTACTTTCCTGCCTGATCCCCATATCGCTTGAAAAAGACAAAAAATGCTGGAATTCACAGCGGGTCAGGCAGCATCTGTGAAGAGAAAAACAGAGTTAACGTTTCAAGTCGATGACCCTTCGTCAGAACTGGCAATAGTTTAACATGTAACAGATTCTTAAGGAAGTGCTGGGGCCTGAAAGGGGGATGGGGGGTGGGGGGGGCAGGGGGAGGGGGGGGGGGGCAAGGGTGGTGTAAAGAACAAACGGGAAGATCTGTGATAGGGTGGAATTCAGAAGAGATTTGAGAGACAAAAGGGATGATGAGCCGAATTGAGATGGTAATAGCACAAGTTAGGAAACAAAAGATAGGGTCTGAATGGCAGAATAATTACCAGCTGCCATGGGAAAGAACAAAAGGGAAGGTCTGTAAAGTGCCTAAACAAAAGATGAGGTGTTCCCGAGGACGGAGCGTTCCACTCCCACTCTGACCTCTCCGTCGGCCTCCTACACTGTTCCAATGAAGCTCAACACAAGTTCAAGGAGCAACATCTCATGTTTTGTTTAGGTACTTTACAGCCTTCTGAGGTCAACGTTTTCAACAATTTCAGACCATAATCTCTGCCCGCATTTTATTCCCTTTCCTCCCATTTTTTTTTACAAAAACTCCCACTTTTTTATTTTTATTTTATTTCTCTCTACTTCCCATGGCAGCTGGTAATTATTCCGCCATTCACACCCTATCTTCTGTTTCGTAACGTGCTATTACCATCTCAATTCGGCCCATCATCCCTTAAATCTCTTCTGCCTTCCACCCTATCACAAGCCTTCCTTTTTGTTCTTTCCACGCCCCTCCCCTTTCATTGAATATATTTAAGGTGGAGATGGACAGATTTTTGAGCGATAAGGGTGTGAAGGATTATGGGGAGTGGGCAGGGAATTAGATCTGAGCCCAATATCATATCAGCCATGATCTTATTAAATGGCGGAGCAGGCTCAAGGACCAAATGGCCTACTCCTATTTCTTATGTTCTTATGTTCAAGGTCCCAGCACTTCCTTAAGAATCTGTTACATTTTGAACTACTGCCAGTTCTGATGAAGGATCTTCGACCTGAAACATTAACTGTTTCTCTCTCCACAGGTGCTGCCTGACCCGCTGAGATTTGCATCAGTTTCAGGTTTTTTTCAGATTCCAGCATTCTGCATTTGTCCCCATATCTCTTGATTCCCTTAGAGTCTAAAAATGTATCAACCTCCACAATGAATATACTCAACAACTGAGCATCCGCAGCCGTCTGTGGTAGAGAATTCCAAAGATTCACAAAGCCTCTGAGTGAAGAAATTTCTCCTCATCTCAAACCTAAATGGTCAACCATTATCCTGAGACAATGTCCCCTAGTCCTAGACTCTCCAGCCAGGGGAAACAGCCTCGCAGCATGCACCCTATCAAGCCCTCTCAGAATCATATGGCCTAGAAATTGGATAGGGCCCAAAACCGGGCGCAGGGAGCATGAAGTGCAATGTGTCCACATCCGTTCAAAGTGGTGCAGGCGTCACACAAAACCCCTGCCGCCTGCTGATTATAATGTTTGCAGCACTGATCTCAGCACTAAACATGCTGCTGACTGACTCAGCACTGAAAAAGGGGGGTCAATATCAGGTGCAGTCTACTGGCCAATAATGTTTGGCCGAAGCTCCCTGCACTACATAAAGGGAAGGTGTTTTGCTGCAGAAGCACCTCATTGTCATTGTGAAGAAAGCCATGGCCCAAGAAAGAGGGCAAAGTGATTTTGCAATGCGGCACTGGAGGCCTTGGTCCTGGGAGTTCAAAGATGCCGTCAGTTCCTCTGTCTGCAGGGGGGCAGGAGGCTTTCCAGGCAGAACAGCAGAACGCTGCAGGAGGAGATAATTGAAGCCTTCAGTGAGACGAGTGTTATCCCCAGGACCAGGATCAGGTGCCGCAAGAAGTTTAATTACCTCACATGAGTGGTCAAGGTGAGTGACCATGGTTTCATGGACCATAATGGAGGTTGATGGCATAGCAAGAGATCCAGCAGTTTTAAGAATTTATCTGCAGACATCGGGAAACATCAAACGTAACAGCACGGTGACGATTTTTAAAATTTTGCCCTTCAAAGGCTCGGAATTAACATTGACAAGATCTCTCAGTCCAACAATATTGCTCTTTGAAATTAAAAATAAATGGACTCAGGCACAATATATTGGGTTCTTTTAGAACAATAAGAGGCCCAAGTTCAGTTAAATAAAATTGAACAAACAAAATATGTTTAAACTTGGACCAAGTGGGAAGAATTGAACTATGTTTTGAAGATATTATGGGGGAAAATTGAGTACCAGCATTTGGGGGTGGTAAGTCACGAAGCTCGAGACTTTGCGCCAGGCGCAGAAATCTCACCTCTTGCGAGAAATTGGGGTTAAATAACGCGCTCCACTTCGTTTCTGCAAACTCTGCAGGAACAGAAGTAGGCCATACGGCCCTCGAGACTGCTCCGCCATTCAATAAGATCATGGCCGATCTGATCATGGACTCAGCTCCACTTCCCCGCCCACTCCCCATAATCCCTTATCTCTTTATTGTTTGAGAAACTATCTATTTCTGTCTTAAATTTATTCAATGTTTCAGCTTCCACAGCTCTCTGAGGCAGCAAATTCCACAGATTTATAACCCTCTGAGAGAAGAAATTTCTCCTCATCTCTGTTTTTATTGGGCGGCACCTTATTCTAAGATCATGCCCTCTAGTTCTAGTCTCCCCCATCAGTGGAAACATCCTCTCTGCATTCACCTTGTCAAGCCTCCTCATAATCTTACACGTTTGAATAAGATCACCTCTCATTCTTCTGAATTCCAATGAGTAAAGGTCCAACCTACTCAACCTTTCCTCATAAGTCAACCCCCTCATTCCCGGAATCAACCGAGTGAACCTTCTCTGAACTGCCTCCAGCAAGTATATCCTTTCATAAATATGGAAACCAAAACTGCACGCAGTATTCCAATACCTTATATAGCTGGAGCATGACTTCCCTGCTTTTATACTCCATCCCCTTTGTAATAAAGGCCAAGACACCATTGGCCTTCCTGATCACTTGCTGCACCTGCACACCAATCTGTTGCGTTTCATGCACAAGTACCCCCAGGTCCCGCTGTACTGCGGCACTTTGCAATCTTTCTCCATTTAAATAATAACTTGCTCTTTGATTTTTTTTTCTGCCAAAGTGCATGACCTCACACTTTCCAACATTATACTCCATCTGCCAAATTCTTGCCCACTCACTTAGCCTGTCTATGTTCTTTTGCAGATTTTTTGTGTCCCACCTCACACATTTCTTTTCCTCCGATCTTTGTATCGTCAGCAAACTTGGCTACATTACACTCAGTCCCTTCTTCCAAGTCGTTAATATAGATTGTAAATAGTTGGGGTCCCAGCACTGATCCCTGCGTGACCCCACTAGTTATTGGTTGCCAACCAGAGAATGAACCATTTATCCCGACTCTCTGTTCTCTGTTAGTTAGCCAATCCTCTATCCATGCTAATATATTACCCCCAACCCAATGAACTTTTATCTTGTGCAGTAACGTTTTATGTGGCGCCTTGTCAAATGCCTTCTGGAAGTCCAAATACACATCCACTGGTTCCCCTTTATCCACCCTGTTCGTTACATTCTCAAAGAATTCCAGCACATTTGTCAAACATGACTTCCCCTTCATAATTCCATGCTGACTCTGCCTGACCGAATTTTGCTTTTCCAAATGTCCTGCTACTGCTTCTTTAATAATGGACTCCAACATTTTCCCAACCACAGCTGTTAGGCTAACTGGTCTATCGTTTCCTGCTTTTTGTCTGTCTCCTTTTTTAAATAGGGGCATTACATTTGCAGTTTTCCAATCTGCTGGGACCTCCCCAGAATCCAGGGAATTTTGGTAAATTACAACCAATGCATCCACAATCCCTGCCGCAACTTTTCTTAAGTCATTAAGTCCAGGGGATTTATCTGCCTGTTGTGTAAGGAAGTCAATAAGGGACATTGAAAATATAAGGAAAGGTAAGGCGAGAGCAAGGGCACTAAGAGGAATCCAGGATTATTAATGACAAAGGAGGATATAAAACATTTTGCTAAGAGTTAAGGTATTCCATGAAAAATAAAGTAGGACATGTTGGCATATGGAAATTGGTTAATTCAGCTTCCGAAATGTGTTCATAGAAACATAGAAACATAGAAACATAGAAAATAGGTGCAGGAGTAGGCCATTTGGCCCTTCGAGCGTGCAACACCATTCAATATGATCATGGCTGATCATGCAACTTCAGTACCCCATTTCTGCTTTCTCTCCATACCCCTTGATCCCTTTAGCCGCAAGGGCCACATCTAACTCCCTTTTCAATATATACAATGAACTGGCCTCAACAACTTTATGTGGCAGAGAATTTCACAGGTTCACAATTCTCTGAGTGAAGAAGTTTCTCCTCATCTCAGTCCTAAATGGCTTTCCCCTTATTCTTACATTGTGACCCCTGGTTCTGGACTTCCTCAACATCAGGAACATTCTTCCTGCATCTAACCTGTCCAGTCCCGTCAGAATGTTATGTGTTTCTGTGGGATCCCCTCTCATTCTTCTAAATTCAAGTGAACATAAGCCTAGTCGATCCAGTCTTTCTTCATATGTCAGGCCTGCCATCCCGGGAATCAGTCTGGTGAACCTTCGCTGCACTCCCTCAATAGCAAGAATATCCTTCCTCAGATTAGAACACCAACACTGTACACAATATTCAAGGTGTGACCTCATCAAGACCCTGTGCAACTGCAGTAGAACCTCCCTGCTCCTATACTCAAATCCTCTCGCTATGAAGGCCAACATGCCATTGGCCTTCTTCACCACCTGTACCTGCATGCCAACTTTCAATGACTGACATAGCATGACACCCAGGTCTCGTTGCACCTCCCCTTTACCTAATCTGTCACCATTCCGATAATATTCTGCCTTCTTGCTTTTGCCACCAAAGTGGATAACCTCACATTTATCTACATTATACTGCATCTGCCATGCATTTGCCCACTCATCTAACCTGTCCAAGTCACCCTGCAGCCTTTTAGCATCCTCCTCACAGCTCACACTGCCACCCAGCTTAGTGTCATCTGCAAACTTGGAGATATTACATTCAATTCCTTCGTCTAAATCATTAATGTATATTGTAAATAGCCGGGGTCCCAGCACTGAACTTTACAGTACCCCACTAGTCACTGCCTGCCATTCAGAAAAGGAGCCGTTCATTCCGACTCTTTGCCAACCAGTTTTCTATCCACATCAACACATTATCCCCAATACCATGTGCTTTAATTTTGCACATTAATCTCTTGTGTGGGACCATGTCAAAAGCCTTTTGAAAGTCCAAATACACCACATTCACTGGTTCTCCCTTGTCCACTCTATTAGTTACATCCTCAAAAAATTCTAGAAGATTTGTCAAGCATGATTTCCCTTTCATAAATCCATGCTGACTTGGACTGATCCGGTCAATGCTTTCCAAATGCACTGCTATTACATCTTTATTAATTGATTCCAACATTTTCCCCACTACCGATGTCAGGCTAACGGTCTATTATTCCCTGTTTTCTTTCTTCCCTCCTTTTTTAAAAAGTGGGGTTACATTAGCTACCCTCCAATCCATAGGAACTGATCTAGAGTCTATAGAATGTTGGAAAATGACCACCAATACATCCACTATTTCTAGGGCCACTTCCTTAAGTACTCTGGGATGCAGACTATCAGGCCCTGGGGATTTATCGGCCTTCAATCCCATCAATTTCCCTAACACAATTTCCTGACTAATAAGGATTTCCTTCAGTTCCTCCTTCTCGCTAGACCCTCGGTCCCCTAGTATTTCCGGAAGGTTATTTGTGTCTTCCTTAGTGAAGACAGAATCAAAGTGTTTGTTCAACTGGTCTGCCATTTCTTTATTCCCCATTATAAATTCACCTGATTCTGACTGCAAGGGATCTAGAAACATAGAAACTAGATGCAGGAGTAGGCCATTCGGCCCTTCGAGCCTGCTCCGCCATTCAATAAGATCATGGCTGATCATTCCTTCAGTACCCCTTTCCTGCTTTCTCTCCATACCCCTTGATTCCCTTAACTGTAAGAGCCATATCTAACTCCCTCTTAAATATATCCAATGAACTGGCATCAACAACTCACTGTGGCAGGGAATTCCAAAGGCTAACAACTCTCTGAGTGAAGAAGTTTCTCCTCATCTCATTCCTAAATGGCCTATCCCTTATCCTAAGACTATGTCCCCTGGTTCTGGACTTCCCCAACATCGGGAACATTCTTCCCGCATTTGGTGGCCATTAAAGAAACGTGGTTGCAGGGTGGCCAAGACTGGGAATTAAACATATAGGGGTATCCGACGATTCGGAAAGATAGACAAGAAGGGAAAGGAGGTGGGGTAGCTCTGTTAATAAAGGGTGATATCAGGGCAGTTGTGAGAGATGATATTGGCTCTAATGAACAAAATGTTGAATCATTGTGGGTGGAGATTAGAGATAGTAAGGGGAAAAAGTCACTGGTGGGCGTAGTTTATAGGCCCCTAAATAATAACTTCACGCTGGGGCGGACAATAATCAAGGGAATAATGGAGGCATGTGAAAAAGGAATGGCAGTAGTCATGGGGGATTTTAATCGAAATATCGATTGGTCAACTCAAATCGCACGGGGTAGCCTGGAGGAGGAATTCATAGAATGCATACGGGATTGTTCCTTAGAATAGTATGCAACAGAACCTACAAGGGAGCAAGCTATCTTAGATCTGGTCCTGTGTAATGAGACAGGAATAATAAACGATCTCCTAGTAAAAGATCCTCTCGGAAGGAGTGATCACAGTATGGTTGAATTTGTAATACAGGTTGAGGGTGAGGAAGTAGTGTCTCAAACGAGCATACTATGCTTAAACAAAGGGGACTACAGTGGGATGAGGGCAGAGTTGGCTAAAGTAGACTGGAAACACAGACTAAATGGTGGCACAATTGAGGAACAGTGGAGGACTTTTAAGGAGCTCTTTCATAGTGCTCAACAAAAATATATTCCAGTGAAAAAGAAGGGCGGTAAGAGAAGGGATAACCAGCTGTGGATAACCAAGGAAATTAAGGAGAGTATCAAATTAAAAACCAATGCGTATAAGGTGGCCAAGGTTAGTGGGAAAATAGAAGATTGGGAAAATTTTAAATGACAGCAAAGAATGACTAAAAAAGCAATAAAGAAAGGAAAGATAGATTACGAAGGTAAACTTGCGCAAAACATAAAAACGGATAGTAAAAGCTTTTACAGATATATAAAACGGAAAAGAGTGACTAAAGTAAATGTTGGTCCCTTAGAAGATGAGAAGGGGGATTTAATAATGGGAAATGTGGAAATGGCCGAGACCTTAAACAATTATTTTGCTTCGGTCTTCACAGTGGAAGACATAGAAACCATGCCAAAAATTGCTGGTCACAGGAATGTGGGAAGGGAGGACCTGGAGACAATCACTATTAGTAGGGGGGGTAGTGCTGGACAGGCTAATGGGACTCAAGGTAGACAAGTCCACTGGTCCTGATGAAATGCATCCCAGGGTATTAAAAGAGATGGCGGAAGTTATAGCAGATGCATTCGTTAGAATCTACCAAAATTCTCTGGACTCTGGGGAGGTGCCAGCGGATTGGAAAGCAGCTAATGTAACGCCTCTGTTTAAGAAAGGGGGCAGACAAAGGCAGGTAACTATAGACCGGTTAGTTTAACATCTGTAGTGGGGAAAATGCTT
Organism: Pristiophorus japonicus; assembly: GCF_044704955.1. NCBI lineage: Eukaryota > Metazoa > Chordata > Chondrichthyes > Pristiophoridae > Pristiophorus > Pristiophorus japonicus. The sequence goes on along the minus strand of NW_027254539.1, from coordinate 165,518 downwards.
GAAACTATCATTAAGGAAGAAATAGCGGGACATCTAGATAGGAATAGTGCAATCAAGCAGACGCAGCATAGATTCAAGAAGGGGAAATCATGTTTCACTAATTTACTGGAATTCTTTGAGGATATAACGAGCATGTCGGATAGAGGTGTACCGATGGATGTGGTGTATTTAGATTTCCAAAAGGCATTCAATAAGGTGCCACACAAAAGGTTACTGCAGAAGATAAAGGTACGCGGGGTCAGTGGAAATGTATTAGCATGGATAGAGAATTGGCTGGCTAACAGAAAGCAGAGAGTCAGGATAAATGGGTCCTTTTCGGGTTGGAAATCGGTGGTTAGTGGTGTGCCACAGGGATCGGTGCTGGGACCACAACTGTTTACAATATACGTAGATGACCTGGAAGAGGGGACAAAGTGTAGTGTAACAAAATTTGCAGAAGACACAAAGATTAGTGGGAAAGCGGGTTGTGTAGAGGACACAGAGAGGCTGCAAAGAGATTCAGATAGGTTAAGCGAATGGGCTAAGGTTTGGCAGATGGAATACAATGTCGGAAAGTGTGAGGTCATCCACCTTGGGAAAAAAACAAAAAAAGGGAATACAATTTGAATGGGGAGAAATTACAACATGCTGAGGTCCAGAGGGACCTGGGGGTCCTTGTGCATGAATCCCAAAAAGTTAATTTGCAGGTGCAGCAGGTAATCAGGAAGGCGAATGGAATGTTGGCCTTCATTGCGAGAGGGATGGAGTACAAAAGCAGGGAGGTCCTTCTGCAACTGTATAGGGTATTGGTGAGGCCGCACCTGGAGTACTGCGTGCAGTTTTGATCACCTTACTTAAGGAAGGATATACTGGCTTTGGAGGAGGTACAGAGACGATTCACTCGGTTGATTCCGGAGATGAGGGGGTTACCTTATGAGGATAGATTGAGTAGACTGGGTCTTTACTCGTTGGAGTTCAGAAGAATGAGGGGTGATCTTATAGAAACATTTAAAATAATGAAAGGGATAGACAAGATAGAGGCAGAGAGGTTGTTTCCACTGGTCGGGGAGACTAGAACTAGGGGGCACAGCCTCAAAATATGGGGGAGCCAATTTAAAACCGAGTTGAGAAGGAATTTCTTCTCCCAGAGGGTTGTGAATCTGTGGAATGCTCTGCCCAAGGAAGCAGCTGAGGCTAGCTCATTGAATGTATTCAAGTCACAGATAGGTAGATTTTTAACCAATAAGGGAATTAAGGGTTACGGGGAGCGGGCGGGTAAGTGGAGCTGAGTCCACGGTCAGATCAGCCATGATCTTGTTGAATGGCGGAGCAGGCCCGAGGGTCTAGATGGCCTACTCCTGTTCCTAATTCTTATGTTCTTATGTTCTTATAAGGGAATAAGGGGTTATGGGGAGCGGGCAGGGAAATGAACCTGTGTCCATGACCGGATCAACCAAGATCGTATTAAATGGCGGAGCAGGCTCGAGGGGCCGTATAGCCTGCTCCTAGTCCTCTTTCTTATCTTCTTATGTTGATAGTATTGCCATACTGTAAACTTCCCATCACATACCATTGCAATTTTTGCAGGAGGATGTTGAATTACAAGCCGGTTGAAGGACGGTACATTGAACGTCAACCACCGAATGTTGATGTGTGAGAAATGTAGGGGCCGTAATTGGTGGAGGTTGTGCCCGCAGCTGCCAAGGTTGCGCCGGAAATGTAGTTTTTTGGGGTGATTCCTCCGGAACCGCCCATCTGCCGTTCATATTCCACCCGGCAGGAGATTGGTCGTGCCGCCTGCCCATGCTGGATGTTGCAAATCGCTCATTTTGGTGAGGGATGCTGGCCTCAGATCGACCTGCCGCCCCCCAGAAGGACCACTGGCAAAAAGCAGGTCTGAGCTGGCAGTGAGTCGGTTGGCAGGGAGAAGGGCTCCGAGTGCTGCACATCGCGGGTATGGTGCAGATTCTGCAGCATTATGAGTGGGACTGCTGGAAAAAAGTTTGCTGGATGTTGCTTTAGTTTATTGTTCGTGCTCATGTTTAATTGGTATGTGATAAAAGTGACTAAAATGTGTCTAAGTTGATGGAAACTTTTTTTTTTTACCTTGCTGGCACACCTTCATTTAGAACCACAATGACCAAGACCAAATCATTATCAATAACTCAAAAGTATGCAGCATGTCACATTTTGTACAGCCAAGTCATGTGGATGGGAAGATATTTGTGGTAAAACAGATGACCTGAGGGACAGATGTGTGTTTCTCACATGGCACCACACATGACGTTAAAATGAGACACTGACCAAGAGGGTCAACAATGCAAGTGTATTTACAAGTGCACAATAACAAAGGTTATATAACATTATTACATTTAGGAACATTTCCACTACCAACACCCACCCTCTATCTGGCACCACCACCTCTCTTCCCCCCCTTGCAGCGATGCCCAAGCTCCTCTTCTTTGCCCCTCCTACACCGTGGCATCCCGCTCCCCTGCCCCTCATTGCCTCTGGTTGACAAGGTTGTGCAGGAGGGCAGCGGGATCTCTGCAGACATGTGCATGTTGGTGAAAAGGCAGGGGAGGTGACCGAAGGCGCCGGGATTTGCTACTCCTCCGGACCTGTCTGCCTTGAGGGTGTGAGGTCGGGGGCTTGCACTACATGGCCAGAAGCCATCTCGTCACATCGCCTCAACTGTCTCGGTTGTGCGCTCCAACACAGTAATGAGCCGGTCCATCCTGGCATCATGTTGCTGAGTGAACGTGGCGATGCTGCCAGCTATCCCAGCCATTGTCTGGAGCATATCACGACTTATCTGCACGCTCGTCCGTGATAGCTGGATCATCTCCTGAATTGCAGAGAGCGGTGCTGCATCCTCAGCTGGTTGCTCGCTGCTGGTGGGTTCAGGCGCCTTGCTTGCCTTTGCGCCACAGCCTCTATGCTTGGTCGAGCTTGCCAGTATGGACTCCGTTCCAAACCCCACGTTGCGGCCTTTAGCCCCTTTGCTAATACCCCTCACACACACTCCCACACACACACACACACACACACACACATCTGGTGCACAACCTTTTTGCACAGGAGGGGGGCAATACATTTTTACTCACTCTGACTGCCGCCACCAAATCGTTCCAACGTTTTTTGCATTGGTCCCCATCCTGCACGATATTGCCCACTGCGGACACGATCTCAGTGATCTCCCTCCAAATGCATCGGTATTGTGGTGGTGGAGACTTGCCACCGAGCATCCTGGGTGAGGTCTTTATACCTGCGCTCCACCTCCATTACTCGCTCTTCCAGTTCCTCTTCATTAAGCCAGGGAGCTCTGGGCCTGGTTTTGATAGTCACCATTGCAGATTTTTGTCCACCCATCGTCAATGATTAAAGGAATGGCTGCTCAAGACTTTGTGGCTCTCAATTTACAAGACGGTCCCCTCTCCAACTCACACTCTCCTCTTTCCAACTCACAGCAGCAAGAGAATGGTGTGCCTTTAAGCGCATGTGCAGATGTCCCATCCAGCCTCAAACGTGGCCGAAATGACGTCAGGTAGGTGAAAAGACTAAAAAACAAATCTCGCGCATGCGCGTTGCAGGGCCTCCAAAGTTTTCCGATTCGAGAGGCCTGCACCTGCCGCCCGCCAACTCCTGCTGCCTATCACTGACGCCCACACAACCTCGCCGAAAACGGCTCCTGACAGGACCCGGCGGCACTGGGTGGCATAAAGGTAGGTACCGCCAGGGAACCGCCGAAAAATTGGTGGGCCTTACCGGACATCAATTTTGGGGCCGTAGAGTTGTGTGCATCAGCTGAAGGATGGTACTTTTGACTGGAGGCTACCAAATAAGGCAAGGTTACTTCCAGTATGATAAAGAGAATAGTGTATAAATAAAAATGTTTTCCTTTGTTCAGGCAGCACGAGAAAGGACACATGCCTACGTTTGTGTGTTCTATCTGTGAGTACACTCCGCTAGTAAATTGCTTTTTATATTGAAGTTAAAGAATAAAATGATTATAACCATAGGACTGAATTTGTTACTACAGGCAACTCTCGATTATCCGGGTCCCTCAGGGATTGGGCTATTCCGGGTCAACGATTTTTCCGTTAGGGCGAGTTTACATTTATAAGTTAAAACTTTAATGAATAATACAATCAGCTACAAACAGTAACAAAAAATGAACATTACCAGCATGCATGGACAGGTTCTGCGCTTGGTTTGCTGGTACGCTGGTGAAGTTAGCAGTCTTCTGATTAAAGTCTGTGCCTGGAACCCAGTGCCGGCACTGCCCCCGTTCCCAACACCAGCGGCGGCCGCGAGAGACAGCGGCTGCAACAGCGCACACATACACACACCAGAAAAGCAAGGGCAGAGGAGGGTGATTTTTATGGTGAGTGAGAGAGAGTGTGTGAAAGACCCTTTGGCAGGTCGTCCCGGAGTCCACCCAGTGCCGTGTCTTTTCGGCCCGGGACAGAAGTGGCCGGTACGGGGTCCCTTCGGCCAGGGAGAGAGAATGTGTGATTGTGAGAGAGAGAATGAGCAAATACAAATGCGCACAGTGTTTGGAAGGTGATTTTTCCAAATTATTTGAGGCTGTCTTTTCACTTGTTAGCAACAGAATTTTAAATCCCGTTACAACGGTTTTCCGTTGGATTCGTGTACGGACAATCGAGAGTTGCCTGTAATCGGGTGAACGACAGACGGCTGTGTTGGTGTGTATTTGTGCATAGCGGGAAACGGCCTCCTCCTCCTCAGCTGCTCACTGTATAGCTGGTGGTGAGGTTGTGCAACGTTCAGAAGACCACCACAAATCTTAACAACCGCTTCGCCGAGTACTGCAAGGCTCCTCCAAAGCGGTCCAGGGAGCGGAAGCGTTGTTTCAGCACACCAATATTCTGCTCTAAGAACATTGTGCGATCTTCCTGCTCTGCTACACAATGGATTGGCAATTTGTCCACATGATTATTGTGGCTGTCCACACGGGTGGTGACAATTTAATATATAGAAAATTTTGAATTTTAGGCATTCCTAACAGAATTACAACAGGAGTCATCCAGAATGGCAACAGACCAGATTAGAAAATAGACTCAAATTGAGAGACATCTTGTGGATTGTATTCTTCAAAGGAGATATCTGCTAATTCAGGAAAGGGAATGATGTAGCCCAGATGCCTTTGCCTGAAAATGTTCTTCAAATTCAAACTCGTCTTCTCCTCATCTTTCTCCTATTCCAAAAAGATGAAGAGATCTACCCAGAGATCAGTAAAGTAACATCTGGTTTTGAATGAATCAGTCACAGGCAAACATATAATTACCTCAGGTGCTCTGGACTCTACTATAACCAAAGTTTCCTACATTACCACAGTGGCTACACCTCAAAAAGAAGTACTTAATTGGCTGTAAAGCTCTGGAACATCCTGAGGTCGTGAAAGGCACTGTATAAATGCAAGTCTTTTTTTCAGTTGATGCCAGCACTGCAACATATGCCCCAGGATACTGCTACAGCCGGAGGAAGGGCAATAGTCTTTTTGCCATCATCATAGAACTTTCAAATGCTGAGGGAACAGCACTGGAAGCAAGGAGATTGCTATGTATCCCATTTATTGAACGTTCCTGGGAGCACTGTTTTCTTGCATTCAATTCCCTTGGAGCTGCAGGCTTGCTTCTGTGTAGTATTGGAACCCAAAGTACCTGTAGCTGAGCGGATCAGGTTTGGACATCATTTTAATTAGAATTGTCTTCCAGTGAACAAACATCCATATGCTCAGTCTCGAGCAAGCTCCTCCACCTACAGTGGGAAGGTTTTGCAGTCAGCACTCTTGTTGGATTTCAGGACCAACCACAATTTTCTGCAGTGCTAAGGCTGATCAGATTATCTGAACAGTAACCAAAGAGCTCTGGTCACTTGATCAAAACCAGCATTTGATGCTGCCAAACAGGTTGCTCAAGGGAGTCAACTGAGACCAAAGTGACCAGCATAAGCCTGAGGACACTGACACTGAAGTGTGGAGAATAAGATGGGTTAAAGTGCCATCGATGTAATAACAAAAGCTCATCAATGTTGCACATCTTGAAATTTTTCACTGCAAGGCAGTTCCCAGACTGAACTGGACTTTGTCTGATGTAGGAAATAACAAAAAAGGGAAGAAAAATCACTTCCAATGTAAGGAAGCAAAGAACGAAGGGCATGACCCAGAAGCAGGCCTTGTACATAGAAGGAAACCATGGTCACTTTTTCCGGTCGTCTGCGTGTCCTCCATTTAAAGGAACCTCTGCTCATGGATGGTGGGAATTTTGTCGGTATCTGAGGCTGAATAAATGAGGAACACACTGACACAGACAAAATAGAGCTTTAATCTGTAAACTTTCCCCTTCTTTGAAAGAAACTCAAGCTACCTACAGTCTGTTCTTAGCTCAAACTCACTTAATTCAAATGTTTGATATTTCACATTTATTAAATATTAAATTACCATTTTTCTATGTTATTTACATTGCTTATTTCAAATTACTGAATAACTCAAATTATCTGCACAAAATATGCAACTTTGAATTATAAGTAGACTGCATGGGTTCAAAATTGTCCCTCGCCCAAAACAGGGCACACGCACCCTGTTTCAATTATTTTTAGCACAACTGTGGTTGAAATTGCCTCTTGAGCGAAATTCCAATCTGTTGTATTTTTTTTATTCGGATCCAGAAGTCGTTCTTAATGGGGGCGGTGACTACACGAGAGGGACGGATACACGGCGGTGGCAACAACTGAGGGACAGAAGTCGGGGGCGGTGCGGAGTTACCGCCGCGATGACATCATCGTGGCGCCGCATCACCACGGCTCTCCCCTTCACTTAAAGGGGAGAGCCTTCGCGATTTTAAAACTTCGGTCCACTGGGCCACCAGGGAGGAGGTGACAGGCTGCCTGTTTGTGGCCCGGTCGAACCTGGGAGCATAATTGTCAGGCCGACATAGCAGTCGGCTGACAAAAAAAAACATGGCGGCAGCGGCAGTGCATTCTCCCCTTTAAGGGAAGCTGCATCGCTTTGCAGAAGGCCACAGCCTCACTGGACCACCAGGAAAAAACAGATTTTGGCACCGTCAGGCGGGCAGAAGATTTTCAGAGCGAAATTTCGCCGTCGGGGAGGGGGTAGATCGGCTTTGTGCACAGTGGTGGCGCATTTAACACGGATCGGCGTCAGCAGAGCGGTAAGGAGGGGATCAGGGCACGGCCAGGAAACCTCGGAAGGGCAATTGGGTTATCAGCGGCTTCTCCACTCCGAAGCTTGGCCGCCAATTTGCGGTGGCAACAGGCCTTAAGGAGAGGGGCAATTTCGGCCACCATATATCTATACCGCTTTATTAGGACCAGTTTGATGATTATGCACTCCCGGCACAGAGTCTCACCTGCTGACAATGCATAAAGGGAATTCACATGGGCACAATTCACGATTTTCTATCCAAAATTGCAATGAATAGAAAATTGTGGTGAGTGTATATATAAATTCCCAATATACATTCCCAGCATCGTAAGCACAAAATCATAAAATTTAATGTAACTTTTTGGGACTTTTACCTACAAGGCCTAGAAATGGTTTTGTTTTAATTTAGGTTACGTTATTGATATATGGTCAGATTTATTTTATAAAGATTATCTCCCAGAGATGCACAAGCTCTTTAGAATAATCGATTAGGAAGTTTTCTAAGTGGGATACTAGAGACACCAGCCATCATAAATATCATATTGTTTACTTTTACATGCAAATTTAGCTTTGAGATGTGAGCAATTGCCACCATTATATAGATTGTATTTTAATTCGATGGCCCAGAATTTCTAGGGAAAATAAAGACGAGTTCACGATGCATACTGTCGTTACTCCGTTTAAACACATAGAAATTTGTGGTGAGGAAGGATGCTGTGAGTTATGAATCACCACAAATTGCTGCCGATTTGCAATGTTCCACGTTAGCCTCGCAAAAGCGAGAGCTCACCATCAACTTCCTCATGAGTGTCAAGAAATTGCTGGATTTGCGCAGAAAATACAAATTAAACTCGCCACAGAAAGCTAGGGCTTTAACAACGTCTACACTCTGTTAATGCGGTGATTTATGGTTCCTGACATGCAATTCAATCTTGGAGACTCAGAAAGGGAACAACTGAAACTGTGACATCTCACTGCAGATAAGAAATTATTCCTAGAGGTTTTTTTCAATTTTAAATTAAATGTTTTTCTTACTTTTGCTTTCTGTCTCCCTTATTTCTCTCTTTTAATCCAATCTTTCTCTTTATTTCTCTTTCTGCATCTAATCTGACTCGAATTCACCCTACTTCCTGCTCTGTCATTCGCTCTGTTTCTTTCTCTATCCCTAAATGTCTTGGTTAAGGAAATAGACTATTGGTCCCGTCACTCACCAAGGTCCCAGATGTCCCATTTCCTTCATTATCATTCGCACTTCCAGCATTTTGTGACAAAAATAATTAGAGCTGATTGGTGAGGAAAAAATACAATTCATGGCGCATATAGCGAGATGTCCCAATCCAGCAAATTCTGGGCAATGTGCTTGGCAGGGAGTTTAACTGACAAGACATATAGGTGCTGGATACTTCTGCAACAAGGCCGCTTCTTATTCAAGCTGGTAACTTTGATTGGCAGCTCAGCAAGCCAATCCACAAATCGCATAATGAAGGGAGCAGGGTCTAAGGACAGTCTTTATTTTTCTCACTCTGGAGGGACAATCTGAGATAGTGTGATTCAGTCATAAACACACATACAGGCTCAAGATGGCAATGAACCCATACTGCTTGTAGTTGAAAGAGATTATCAGTTAAAGAAAGAACTTGCATTTATATTGCATCTTTTACAACTTCAGGATATCCTAAAGCACTTCACAGCCAAAGTACTTGTTGAAGTGCAATTGCTGTTGTAATATGAGGAAACACAGCAGCCAACGCGCACAGTAAGGCCCCAACAAACGCCAATCAGAGAAATGCCCAGATAAACTGTTTAGTATTGATGTTTGTTGAGGGATTAATGTTGGTGAGGACATTGGGATAACACCCCTGCTCTTCTTTGAATAGTGCCATGGGATATTTTATATTCACCTGAGAGGGTAGACAGGCCCTCAGTTTAAAATCACATCCACACGACAACACTTGGCACCTCAGTACTACACTGAAGTGCCAGCCTACATTACGTGCTCAAGTCTCTGGAGTGGGGCTGTTTATGGACAGTTAGTGAAGTTTGTATGGAATAGTGGCAAAGTCTTATATTTTTATGTTATGTTAGATTTAGTACTGTGATGTTCTATGATGATCTGACAAAAAAGCAATTGCATGTTGAGATTGCTTCTGAATGTTTACTCAGGCAAGAACAAAGAATCTTGCAATAAAAGCAACTGAGTCAACAAATCATATGAAGACGGAAATGAGACTTTCTGTCCTCTGGGGTAAGTGTCATTTCCATCATTCTATATCTAACGTAGGGGAGCACCCACATGTGATGTTCAGGACCTGTTATTTTTATCTCACGTCACGACACATGTGTACATACATCAAAACACAATTATTACATTACATTTTCAAATTGTCTTTTTATAATTTAATCACATTTTGTTGCCTACACATTAAAAAGGTGACCACTACCTTCAAGTACATATTGTTTTGCTTGTATTCCTCATCACTGTCAGCTGTCAGACACAGAAGAAGATTCAGTATGAAACTTTTTCCTTTTCCTGTTGAATAAAACAATTGATTTAGAATGTTTAATGAAGCTATTTACATATCTAACAGTGTCATCTATGCACTAACATATCTGACCAACTATCATACTGTTGATGTTTACTACACAACCAACAAAACATTTAAGTAAGAAATGGATTAACGGCTGTTCTACTATTATTTGTGGTAAGCAAATAGAATCACAAGAAATATTGGGGGAGAAATTGCGGTAGCGCAAAAAAGTACGCAAGGGATTCCGACGGGAACTTCTGGTTTAGTGTACCAGGAAGTAAGTGGACTGCTAAATCAAGCGCTACCACTTCCCTTGGAGCTCTAAAGCCGGCAAGAGGGGCAGTAGCAGTGCAGCGGTGCCCAATGTCGAGGGAAGCGCTGCCGGGAACAAAAGCTCCTTCCCTCCCTTAAAGGGAAGGGCCATCGCTGCAGGCTCTGCATGAAGTTGAGGTCCCTCGTCACTGACAGCAGCTACGATCCGCGACGATCAGCCCCAAGCACTCTAACAGAGTGCAGGACTGATCAATCGCGATACATCAAGATGATGCAAACTCAATCTAAGGGGTAAAAAAAAAATGTTCATTATATATCGCTCCCCAAGCGGCAGACCTCCCTGACTACGCTGCCTGCAGCTGCCAGTGTTGACGCGCGGCAATGCTGCAGGGGGCGGAAACGGAGGTGAAGTTCGGGTACAGGGTGTTACTGGGGTGATGCGAGCACGATGACGTCACGATATCTGCCACCTCAAACCTCAATGGGAATTTCGCGGACATCGGTACTCTCAGTCGGTGGTGCCCTGTTGTCCCCTCAGAGGCACTAACGGGAGACACAAAGGATGTGAATTTCTTATTTTAGTAACGTGTGAGGGAATTTTTTAAAAATTTAAGTAGATTAATACATAAAGAAATTTTGAAAAAAGTGTGTCTGAGGCTAGAAAAGTGCCTAAAGCTGTGAGCCCAGTTCTGCAAACACACCCTATTGTCCCACCAAAGTCCTCCCATCCTAGGAAGACCAAGCGCCACAGAGAACCAGCAGTCCCTGACTTCCTGCTCAAACACCGCATCAAACTCCAAACAACCTTTCTGCCACCCTTATCTATCGATCAGTGCATGACCCAGTCTCCAACTGCCAAAAAGAGTCCTCTGTCTGCTAATACATAGTAATTTCACCCAACCATCTATATGATGAGTAACATGCATTTGTGAATTTGAGTATCCTGTGATCTTTTGGGCAAAATCTTCTTTGACCCGACATCACTAACCATGTCTCGCACGCAGCAGGAGGCTTATCAGAGAATCACTGCTAATGGCATGATGTCTCGGGCAACGTAACCTTATATATATCATGGCTAACCTAGATTGGTAAAATGTGAATGTGATGGAATGCTACATGTATTTTTATGTTGACCAGATATGTAAACTTTGCAAATAACATTAATCTCCCTGCCATGAGAAGTGATTGGGTCATTTCTCTTTACCGTACTTATATTCATACATCCAACTCCATTTGGAGATTAAATAAATTAAATAGAATGGAAGGAAACAAAGAAAGAACAACTTGCATTTATACAGCACCTTTCATAACCTCAGGGGAAGTTCCAAAGCGCTTTACAGACAATGAAGTATTTTTGGACTGTATGTACCAGTTCTTTATTTTCTTAATTTCAAGGTTTTTTTGTAGCAATCCTTGCTTTATTTAGGATTTATTTTGCCAAATAATTTCAACATTTATTATTTTGCACTAACTAATTGCATATTCCTTTATAACAAAATACTGGTTGTTTCAGGTGTAGAAGATACTGAGAACATTTGACTTGAATTTTATTTACCATTTTGTGACAGCATGGAAATCTTAGTATGGTTTTCTTCAAATTCCTTAATAAGGCAGTTGATGTCTCCTGTAGTATCTCTGATGCCAAGCCAATCCACTGTTTTGCTTGATAAAGTTTTCACTTTATCTTCAAGTTCACGATAAATAGTTTTCAGAATGTGCTGTGCAAAATCCACATCTACAAAAAAAAAGTGAACATAGATTTAAACAGACCCAATTAAACAGACCTCTTAAACTCACACGCAATAAAAGTTGATGATCACCACAATCTGCAAAAGATTAAGGCTATTAAGAGCTAATTTTGCAGTCCAGTCGAGGTTTGGGCTTGCAATGCATCCCTAGCTGTTATCACAAATCTAGCCAACTGCAGTGGTGAGGCAATGAACATCTAATCCCTGTTTCAAGCCTGACGAATTGTACATCACAGCTCAACGTTACTGCACAATATAGACAAAGCTCAATATTGCTGACACTTCCTGGCCAGGCTCAGACCTTATGCTGTTCAGGTGTGGCTTCCGGCCAAGAGATTGTGAGCACAGATCAGCCCCATTTTAAAAAGGACGCGTGCGGCAGGATTTCCATCGGACTTTTCCAATCACCGTTGCTTTGGCAGAAGATCAGTGGAAATTCTGGAGAAACTGCATATATGGCGGTTTCTCCAGGGTTTTCATCAATTTTCCGAATTTACAATAGGAGATTGGGACAACTCAGTGGAAATTCTACCTCTTGTATTTTAATGCAGCAAAGTGCGAGGTAGTGAGATTTGCATGCAAGAATGGCAGAATGTCACATTTCAGGATTTTTGAACATTTCTCACAAAAAGGATTTGGAAAAAAGACTCCTATTTAAGGGTGCATTTTAAAGCAAAATGTATTTATGTTTTTAAAGAAGAGACTGAGATGAAAGGTGGTAAAATGACAGGTTTTGAAATTGTTTCCCCAAAAACTGTATAGAATAAACAATTAGTTCATCTGTCTTGGTAACTAATAAAACATCTCACAACTCACTCAGCAGAATTTTTACTTGTGAGTGGGTTCAAGTGTGGGGGTGTGAGGGGGGGGGGGGGGGGAGCGGCTGCACGCTAGCGAATCGCCATCACGAACGGTCAATCAGTGCGCTTTCCACTGCATCTTTAACTTACTTAGGTCACTTGACTGAGCCATGTGGGTTTCCCAGCCAACTAAATGGAGCAGGTGTGATGACGTCATGGATGACTCGACTTCAGCGGCAGTTGACAGACGAGAGCTGGAGGCTGTTGGTGGCGGTCCAGAGGTGCCTATCGGTGTTACAGTGAGTAGTTCGACTTTGACTGTGAGGGTACAATCATTTAGAGGCAGCGATGCAGTCTCAGCACCAGAAGGCTGCACCCAGGATCTTTGATTCCTCCCTGGGCATTCTCCTCTGGTAGTGAGGTAAAGGAAGGAGGACCTCTTCCCTGGTGACGGCAGCAAGAGGCCAGCCACTGAAATAAAGAGAGCATGGCTGGAGATTGTACAAGAAGTGAGCAGCCACTCCTGGATTCAATGCAGAAAGAGTTTGAATGATCTCATGTAGTCAGGAAAAATGAGTGGAATGCCACATTCAACTACATCCTCATGTGCGTGTCACTCTGCCTTCCCAAACCTACTCCTGCACTGTCACTCCTCACACCAACATACCTTGGTGCATCCATCGCTCAGTCTCTATGCATCTACTCACATCCCCATCTGACTGCCCACCACTGACACTGTTAATATGGATTCTTTTTCCCTCAATCTGTCTCAGCGAATACACTGACGCGAACACCTTCTTGCATTTTCTGTAAAAGACCTTTATTGAAGATTCTCCGGCCGGGACTTGTCAAGACAAAGGAACACTCTCAATCAGAGCCTGTTTACCTTCCTCTGGACAAGCCCCTTTACAGTGCGAAAAGCACAGTAGTTATACATTTTCAAAACATAACACATTTGATCAGCACTTGGTCTGTCCACTCCTTTTCTTCCCCCCCCCCCCCCCCCCCGAGTATGTTCAATGGCAGGCGAGGAGGACTCCTAATTAGAGCTGGCCCCGAGGTCAGCTTGTTTATAGCCTCATTAAATTCTTCTTCTTTATCAGTAAAACCTATTTCCCTCTTATCAGTAAAAAGCATTACGTTATTCTCCCCTCCTTATTAGTGAAAACCATTACGTTACCTTCTCCTATCTGTGATTGCTTTTTCTTTCCCGTGACCTGTGTTTAACCTCAACTCTCAGTAACCCCCTTTTTTTCTGTCGATTCTGCAATGTCTGCATCTTGACATTTCTTTAGCTATTTTCCCATGATTTCCTATCTCCATCCCTCTGCCACATTTACAATCCTTCTGTATCCATTCTCAACACTCCCCCTCATCCTAATGCAATCATAGAAAGTAATGCCACAGAAGGAGGCCATTTGAGTCCTTCATAGTCACCCTCTACAGATGTAGCACATTCATCCCTACACTCATTCCATCTTTCGCTTCTTTCTTTCCCTTCTTGCAGAGAGCACAAAACAACAGGGAGAGACTGAGAACCAGAGGTGGCCCTTCAATTTACACTACATTTGATGCCAGCAGAGCAGGATGCTCTGGAATTAAGCGGAGGTGGAGAGCTGCTGGAAGTGGGAGATGGAGAGAGGGGGACCTCCCAGCAACCTGGTGACAGAATTAAATATCTTATAGCCACATGGCATACAACAGTCACTCGTGGTGACTGATGTCAGTATCCAGTAAAATATCTTGTACATAATGGTAACGTTAAACTAGAACTCTGATCAGAATGTTTAAGAGCCCGAAATTGATGATGACTGTTTCTTGGCGGTATTCGGGCGGCCCTTCATATTTTACAGCCCGCTGCCGCTGAGATCCTCCAGCGCGAATTTCATGAAAATGTAGTGGGCGTGGGTGGGCGGTGCAGGCCATTAGACTCAGCAAAAATCGGAGGCTGAGTTCTGCGAATGCGCATGTGTCTGTCAAGCTCCGCCCCCGTCCTCCGTCGGCCCCAAACCATTCACTCCACAGGAGTGCAGAAAGCGATTAGGAACATGGGATAGTGAAAGACTTGCTAATAGCATCACCATCCAGGTTCCAGTGGTCACTATGGTGTTGCTTTATTGTCATTGAAGGGGCTGAGGCCTGAGACTGTTGACTTGTCTTTTCTCTGCTCCGGCACAAGCTCGGCGAGGGGGCCGAGAGGGAGGTGGAAGGATAAGATAGCAAGGGAGGTGGAAGGATAAGAGAGCAGGGGAGGAGAGAGAGAGAGAGAGAGAGAGCCTGGGGAGAAGAGATAGCCTGGGGCGGGGGAGGATAGAGAGAGAGAGAGGCTGGGGAGAAGAGATAGCCTGGGGCGGGGGAGGATAGAGAGAGAGAGACAGAGAGCCTGGAAGGTAGGGGGGGGGGGGAGGAAAGAGAGCCTGGGGTGGGGGGAGAGGTGAGTGGAAGAGAGCCGGGGGGGGGGGGGGCGGGGAAAGAGAGCCTGGGGGGGGGGGCGGTGGGTGAAGAGTCAGAGAGCCTCTGGGGGGGGGAAAAGAGCGAGAGAGAGAGAGACTGGGGGGAGAGAGGGAGCGAGAAAGAAAGAGAGTGTCTGGGGGGGAAGAGAGAGAGAGGGGGAGAGAGAGAGGGCGCCTGGGGCAGGCGGGCGGTGGGGGTGGGAAGAGAGAGAGAGAGAGAGAGAGCGCCTGAGGTGGGGGGGGAGAAAGAGAGAACGAGACACTGAGGGAGAGAGAGAAAGGGAGAGAACGCGCCTGGGGGGGAAGGGGAGAGAGAGAGAACGTCTGGGGGGGGTGGGGAAAGAGGGAGAAAGAGAGAGAGAGAGAGATTGGGGGAGAGAGAGACAGCGAACCTGCGGGGGGGGGGGGTGATATGGGGGGGGGGCGGGGGAGAGAGAGAGAAAGTGTGGGGGGTTGGAAGAGAGCCTAGGGGGTGAGAGCCTTGGGGGAGAAAGAGACTAGGGGGGGGGGAAGAGAGAGAGAGAGAGAGAAAAAGAGAGAGCGTCTGGGAGGGAAGGGGGAGGAGAGAGGGAAGGGGGAGGAGAGAGAGAGAGAAAGTCTGAGGGGGGGGGGGAAGGGGAGAAGAGAGAGAGAGACGAGGGGAAGAGAGAGACGTGGGAGTGGGAGAAGAGAGAGAGAAACGGCGGGGGTGGGGGGGAAGAGACTAGTGGAGAGAGAGAGAGAGATAGAGCGCTTTGGGGGTGGGGAGGGGGAAGAGAGAGGGAGAAAGTGAGAGAGAGAGCACCTGGGGGGAAGGGTGGATGAAGAGAGACAGTCTGTGGTGGGGGGGAGGGGGAGAGAGAGAACCTGAGGGAGGGTGGGGCAGCAAATGTGAGCCTGGGGGGGGGGCGAGGGGGAGAGAGAGCGAGAGAGCTTGGGGATGGCGTGGGGGGAGAGAGAGGAGAGAGAGAGCGGCGCGCGCCTGGGGCGGGGGGGAGGAGAGAGAGAGAGAGAGAGAGAGAGAGAGAGAGAGAGAGAGAGAGAGAGACACGGGGAAGGAGAGACAGAGTCTGCAGGAGAGGGGGGAGGGAGAGAGAGAGATGGGGAAGAGAGAGAAAAACAGGCAGGGGGAAGAGAGAGAAAAACAGGCAGGGGGAAGAGAGAGAGAGAGAGAGAGAGATCAGACAGGCTGGGAAAGAGAGAGACAACGAACCCTGGGTGGGGCGTGGCGGAGAGAGAGAGAAAGTCTGGGGGTGGGGAGGGAGGAAATGGGGGGGTGGGTGGGGGAGGGAGATAGAGAGAGAGACGGGGCGGGGGAAGAGAGACATACTGGGCAGTGGGGGGGGGGGGAGATAGAGGGGGAGAGAGAGAGAGGAAAGAGAGTGAGAGAGAGACAGAAGGACAGGTGTGGAGAGAGAGCCTGGGGCGAAAGAGGAAGCCTGGGCGGGGGGGGGGGGGGCGAAGAGAGAGCCTGGGAGAGAAAGAGAGTGTGTCTGGGCGGGGGCGGGGGGGGGGTAGGAAGAGACGGGGAGAGGGGGGGGAGAGAGAGAGAGAGACACGGGTGGGGGGGAAGAGACTGAGGGAGAGAGATGGAGTGCTTTTGGGGGGGGGGGGGGGGAAAGGAGAAAGACAGCCTGGTTGGGGGGGGGGGGGGAAAGAGAGAGAGAGAGAGAGAGAGAGAGAGAGAGAGAGAGAGAGAGAGAGAGAGAGAGAGAGACGGGTGGGGGGAGTGGGTGGGGGGGAAGAGACTGAGGGAGAGAGATGGAGCGCTTTTGGGGGGGGGGGGGGGAGGAGAAAGACAGCCTGGTTGGGGTGGGGAGGGGGGGGAGAGAGGGAGAAACTGGCGGACGGAGAGAGACTGGGGTAGAGACAGACAGGCGGAGAGAGCGAGGGAGAGAGCCTGGGGGCGGGGGGAGGGGCGAGGAGGGGACAGAGACACACTGGGGGGGAGAGAGAGAGAGAGAGAGAGAGAGAGAGAGAGAGAGAGAGAGAGATAGACTGCGGGAAAGGGAGACAGAGAGCCTGGTTTGGGGGGAGAGGGGGGAGGTCGGGGGGGGAGGGAGAGAGAGAGAAACAGACAGGGGGAGAGAGAGAGAAAGCGAGCAAGCCTGGGGTGAGGAGGGGGGGAGGGGATGGTGGTGGGGGGGGGGGGGGAGGAAAGAGAGGGAGAGAGACTGGGGGAGAGAGAAAGAGAGAGTGAGAGATTGTCATGTATCTTACATTATTATATATAACTGTATCCTAACATGCTATACATGACTGTAATAAGATATGACCTGTAACCACCAGCATACCTTACCACCAGGGATGCACTTGCAAGAGACAGGTATATAAGGACAGGTCTCATGCAAGTGCAGCATTCCAGAGCTGTGAAATAAAGGTGGAGGTCCAGAGTGACCTTGACTTCACTACATGCCTCGTGTGAATCTGTACTGAGGGGACAGGACTTTACTGTGGTGACGGGTTACGGGATTACAGAATCCACAGAATGGCGAACAAAGGATCAGATGAAAAGTACAATGCGGGAGACAATTGGGAGGACTTTATAGAAAGGCTCCAGCAAAGCTTTGTAACCAAAGACTGGTTAGGCGACAATAAGGCAGACAAGGGAAGAGTCCATCTCTTCACCAGCTGTGGCTCGAAAACAAGCTTTAATGAAGGATCTGTTGGCACCCGAGAAACCAGCAAGCAAGTCGTTTGAAGAATTGAGCACACTGGTAAGGGACCACCTGAAGCCAGCGAGCAGCCTACACATGGCCAGACACAGGTTCTACAACTACAGACGCTGTGTGGGCCAGAGCATACCCGACTTCGTGGCAGAACTTCGGAGGTTGGCTAGTTTATGCGAGTTCTCCGATGAACTGAGGAGAGAAATGCTGAGAGACTTTTTCATTGAAGGAATAGGCCACGCAGGCATATTCCGAAAGCTCATAGAGACCAAGAACCTGACCTTAGAGGCAGCAGCACTGGTCGCACAGACATTCTTGGTAGAGGAAGAAGCAACGAGGTTGATTTACAATGCAGGTACGACAACTAACGAAATATTGGAACAAGAAGTTCACAGCACTAAACAAGCTGCTACCCTCACACACAGACAAAACCGGGAGAACAGGTTCTCGACAGCAGGCAATAGCCATCAAGGGCCACACCTCATCAATCCACAATGCGAGCAATCAACTACAAACTGAGAGAAGCTCAAGAGAAAGATCAGCCAGACGCAGCTCATTCTTTGGGAACACTTTGAACAATGGAACAGGTCTGTGCTGGAGGTGTGGGGGTGGGCATTCAGCAAGGGGATGTCGATTTCAGCAGGCTGTTTGCAGAAATTGTGAATATACAGGGCATTTGGCCTGCATGTGCAAAAAAACAGCAGCTCGGCTGGTATACGAATCGGATGGGTCGGAAAGCGGACGAGAAGATGGTGGGGACAGTACCCGGGACACCGGTGTACAGCGGGTCAACACTATCAATGGCCGCTGCTCCTACAACAGGATGCCTCCTATAATGATGAGGGTCCTACTCAACGGGATATCTGTCAACATGGAGTTGGATACGGGAGCAAGTCAATCTCATGGGCGCTCAACAATTTGAACAACTGTGGCCGCATAAGAGACAGACCAAAACTCACAAGGGTCGACACCACACTAAGGACCTATACCAAAGAATTCGTACCAGTCCTCGGCAGCGCCATGCTCTCTGTCACACACAAAGGGACAGTGAACCGACTTCCTCTGTGGATTGTCCCCGGAGACTCCCCAGCACTGCTGGGGAGAAGCTGGCTGGCAAAACTAAACTGGAAATGGGATGATGTCCATGCCATGTCATTAGAGGAACGGACCTCCTGCTCAACAGTTATAAAGCGATTTGAACATCTCTTTCAGCCAGGTGTGGGCACTTTCAAAGGGGCCAAAGTCAAAATCTACATCGCACAGGATGCTAGACCAGTTCATCACAAGGCCAGAGCTGTACCCTATGTGATGAGGGAAAAGATTGAACACGAACGAGGCAGGCTTCTGCGGGAAGGCATTATATCACCTGTGGAATTTAGCAACTGGGCAAGTCCCATCGTCCCAGTCATGAAGCCTGATGGATCCGTATGAATCTCTAAGGATTACAAATCTACCATAAACAGAGTCTCCCGACAGGACCAGTACCCGCTGCCCAGAGCGGAGGACTTATTTGCCACATTGGCTGAAGGTAAACTTCTCTCAAAATTAGACCTCACATCTGCATATATGACGCAAGAATTGACCGAGGAATCCAAGCTACTCACCACCATCAACACACATCGAGGCCTTTTCATGTACAATCAATGCCCATTCGGCATCAGGTCAGCAGCTGCCATATTCCAGTGCAACATGGAGAGTCTGCTCAAGTCCATCCCGGGGACGGTTGTATTTCAAGACGACATACTTATCACGGGCAGGGACACCGTCTCCCATCTCCGTAATTTGGAGGAAGGACTAAAGTGGTTGGATCGGGTAGGCCTACGAGTCAAGAAATGCAAGTGCCTGTTTCTCGCACCCGAGGTTGAATTTTTGGGCAGAAGGATTGCCGCTGATGGAATCCGCCCAACAGAGTCCAAAACAGAAGCAATTTGCCTGGCACCCAGGCCCCGGAATGTCTCAGAACTGCGCGCCTTTCTCGGGCTACTCAATTACTTTGGGAACTTTATGCAGAACTTAAGCACGCTGCTGGAGCCTCTCCACGTACTACTCAGAAAGGGGTGCGATTGGTTTTGGGGGCACACCCAGGAACGCGCCTTCAATAAGGCACGCAACCTTCTGTGTTCCAACAGTGTTTTGACTTTCTTTGACCCAGGTAAAAAGCTAGTTCTCACATGCGATGCGTCAGCGTATGGGGTCGGGTGCGTTTTGCAACATGTCAATAGTGCGGGCAAATTACAACCCATAGCTTATGCCTCCAGGTCACTTTTGCGGGCGGAGCGCGGGTACGGAATGGTAGAGAAGGAGGCGTTCGCATGCGTGTACGGTGTCAAAAAGATGCACCAATACCTTTTCGGGGCCAAGTTCGCGTTAGAAACTGACCACAAGCCCCTCCTATCCGAGAGCAAGGCAATAAACGCCAACGCCTCGGCGCAAATTCAACGGTGGGCACTCATGGTGGCGTCCTACGACTGACTATACCATAAGGCACAGACCAGGCACAGACAACTGTGCCGACGCGCTCAGCAGGCTACCCCTGGCGACCACGGAAGGGTCTGACGAACAGGACTGTGAGATAGTCATGACAATCAATGCCTTTGAGTCCACAGGTTCGCCCATGACGGCTCGCCAAATCAGAGCCTGGACGGCCAGCGACCCCACGTTATCCTTAGTAAAAAGATGTGTCCTACGGTGACTGGGCAGAGGCTCGCGATGCCTGCCCCGAGGAATTAAAACCCTTTCACAGGCGCATGCATGAGCGATCACTACAAGCAGACTGCCTGATGTGGGGCAGCCGAGTAGTCATGCCTTTGCGAGGCAGAGAGGCATTTGTCCGGGAGCTCCA
Source organism: Pristiophorus japonicus (assembly GCF_044704955.1). Lineage (NCBI taxonomy): Eukaryota > Metazoa > Chordata > Chondrichthyes > Pristiophoridae > Pristiophorus > Pristiophorus japonicus. Next base: position 145,058 of record NW_027254539.1, on the reverse strand, counting down.
CCGCGAGCACCCAGGGATTGTTCTCATGAAGGCCATAGCCAGATCCCACGTCTGGTGGCCTGGTATTGACGCGGACCTGGATCTCTGCATCCGAAGGTGCACCATTTGTGCCCAACTCAGCAATGCCCCCAAGGAGGCTCCACTGAGCCCCTGGCCTACCAAACCGTGGTCGCGGGTGCGTGTAGACTATGCGGGCCCATTCATGGGCAAAATGTTCCTCGTAGTTGTAGATGCATTTTCAAAGTGGATCGAATGCACCATTTTAAAATCGAGCACAACCTCCACCACTGTGGAGAGCCTCGCAACCATGTTTGCAACGCACGGAATCCCGGACATATTGGTCAGTAAAAATGGGCCGTGCTTCACCAGCGCAGAATTCCAAGACTTTATAATTGACTACGGCATAAATCACATCAAGAAGGCACCGTTCAAGCCGGCCTCCAACGGCCAGGTGGAGAGAGCAGTGCAAATCATTAAACAAGGCATGCTTAAAATCCAAGGTCCCACGCTGCAGGGTCGCCTGTCGCGACTGCTGCTGGCATACAGATCTCGTCCGCACTCATTGACTGGGATCACCCCCATGCAATTGTTGATGAAAAGGACTTTAAAAACAAGGCTCTCATTAATCCTCCCAGACATGCACAAAATCGTTGAGGCAAAACACCGTAAGCTGACTGAGTTCCATGATAGAAATTCGAGGGGGAGATGGAATGAGATAGGGGACAAAGTGTTTGTACTAAACTATGGCAGGGGTCCCAAATGGCTTGCAGGGACAGTAACGGGCAAGGAAGGAAACAGGCTACTGGTAGTACAAATGAACAATGGCAAAACCTGCCGGAGGCATGTAGACCAAGTCAAAAGCAGATTTACCAACAACACTGCAGAACCAGAGGCAGACTACAATGTGAAACTCGCACCACACCTGGTGGACAGACAGAGGGAACAACCTGAGGAAAGGGCAATCCCAACAGACAGCCCGGTGAGTCAACAACAATCACACCAATCGAAACAGACAGCCCAGGTGAGATACCAGCAACCACACCCAAAGAAAAACAGACACCAAGGCAAACAACTGAACCACAACTCAGACGCTCCATGCGAGAGCGTAGACCACCTGAGAGACTGAACCTATAAAGACAATAAGGTCTTGGGGGAGGGTGATGTCATGTATCTTACATTATTATATATAACTGTATCCTAACATGCTATACATGACTGTAATAAGATATGACCTGTAACCACCAGCATACCTTACCACCAGGGGTGCACTTGCAAGAGACAGGTATATAAGGGCAGGTCTCAGGCAAGTGCAGCATTCCAGAGCTGTGAAATAAAGGTGCAGGTCCAGAGTGACCTTGACTTCCTTCACTACATGCCTTGTGTGAATCTGTACTGAGGGGACAGGACTTTACAGAGATAGACAGAGAGACTGGGGCGGGGGAACAAAGTCTGCGGCGGCGGGGGGGGGGGGGGGGGAGGGGAGAGAGTGAGCGAGACAGAGTGGGAGAGAAGACAGAGCCTGTGGTGGGAGGGGAAGAGCGAGAGAGAGAGAAAGCACCTGGGGGTGGGGAGGAGAAAGTGAGAGAGCCTAAAGGCCCATGTATCCCAGGGATGCATGCGATTTGCAAGCAACCCTGAATTACGTGAGCTGGCCCAACCAATCACAAAGGGGATTCTCGTAATGCTTATGGGGATTTAGTTTGCGAACGGATTCCCAATAAGCATAATCGAAAATACAGAAATAATTTTTCACACAATCTAAATAAAAATAAATCACATGTTTAAAATTAACAAAAATACAATTAAATTAAACATTTATTTACAACAGTGACTACATTCCAAAAGTACTTAATTGGCTGTAAAGTGCTTTGCGACGTCCGGTGGTCGTAAACGGCGCTATATAAATGTTAGTCTTTTCTTTTAAAACAAAAATTTCCAATTTTTTATTAATAAATTTTACATTTTTTAAAGGGGCCAAAAATAACAAACTAATTTGAAAAGTTATTGACTGTTTAAGTGATTTTTAAAATGTTAGTTTAATATTTATTAAAACCCTTACGCTGGTAAAAGGAGACCCTGTGCCTGATGTTACCAGGCGTAAGAGTTTCATGGGCATTCGCTGAGCAAACAGTCCAGCTCTCCGCCAGCCGAAGTCAATTTCCTACGGATGCGGATGATGTGTGAAACTGAAATTACAAATCGCAAATTCCGGGTTTTCGCAGATGTGAAAACCGGGGACTTGCGGGACACACTGGGGGAGAGAGAGAGAGAGCCTGGGGGGAGGATAGGACAGAGACACACGGGGAGAGAGAGATAGACTGGGGGAAAGGGAGACAGAGAGCCTGGTTTGGGGGGGAGACAGGAGAAAAGAGAGACAGAGCCTGGTTGGAGGTCGGGAGGGAGGGAGAGAGAAAGAGAAAGCGAGCGTGGGGCGGGGTGAAGAGAGGGAGAGAGAGACTGGGGGAGAGAGATAGACAGAGAGACTGTTCAAGGTCATAGCCCCGTAAAATCCGGCCACGGTTCAGCCCCCTCCTATGAATATAAACCGAGTTACCGGAGATCAGTGGCTCCAATGGGGCTCCAGCATTCGCAGGGTCTTGAATTCTCTCGATCCAGAAGTTACCAGAGGCCATCAGTTCCTGCAGCCTGGTCTTGAGTTCTTGGACGAAGAGTTTGAAAGTGTCCTCGCTCAGTGGGTTGCTTTCCTCAAACTCAACTACGATGCTCCCTGATTTTATTGCTCTCACGAACAAGCCATAAAGTCCCGCCAATTCTGTAAGGGTATTGGATAAACCCATTGAGTGCAATTGTCTCAGAACGTGAGCACTCGCCCCTGCTTTAGCAATTGGGCAGATTATCCCGCCAACAGTCCGAACGAAGTTATCGCTGATGCTGACAGATAAGCTCCCAGCTCTTAAATTCAGTGTGAAGTTAGAATGTGCGTCCTCGCCGACCCTTACTCTTCTGGCAAGTGGTGAGCCTGAATCTGAATCCGCCGTCGCCATCTTCACCCAATACAATCGAGCAGAGATCTAAGATTGGTGATTTACTGTCTGATCTCAACAACCCAGTTTACACTCTGCCTTTCTCGCACCCGAAGAGACAATTTCCTGGTTCAGTCACTGCGATGCAGGAAGTGGTTTTGCCGCCAAGCCTTATTGCAGCTGTGACTTAGAAAGTACTTACCATGATAACATCACCAAATAAACAGCACCAGAGCCATGGATATTTTTGCTAAAACTTTATTCAGGAATGAAGCAATATATACACACAATCCCCGCCTCCCCCCAAAATCATTTTTGTACAACAACAACGCATTTATAAGGTCATCAGGGGAAACTAGAACTAGAGGGCATGATCTTAGAATAAGGGGCTGCCCATTTAAAACAGAGATGAGGAGAAATTTCTCTGAGGGTGATAAAGCTGCCTCAGAGAGCTGTGGAAGCTGGGACATTGAATAAATTTAAGACAGTTTCTTAAACGATAAGGGGTTATGGGGAGCGGGCGGGAAAGTGGAGCTGAGTCCATGATCAGATCAGCCATGATCTTATTGAATGGCGGAGCAGGCTCGAGAGGCCATATGGCCTACTCCTTTTCCTATTTCTTATATTCTTATGTTCTTATCATAGGCAGTCCCTCGAAACGAGGATAACTTGCTTGAACGCCAAAAAAGGATGAGTTCACAGGTGTTTCAATGAAGGACCTGAACTACATCCTCAAGGGTGGAAGATGCATATGCGTGGATTTTTTTAACGTGTGGTGGCCATTGCACCCCGACCCTTGCTCTTCTGGCAGGTGGTGAATCTGAATCTGAACCCACCGTCACCATCTTCACCCAATTCAATCTATAAGGTTATTGTGCCCACATAAGAGGTTATTGTGCAAAATTAAAGCACATACGATTGGGGGTAATGTATTGGCATGGATTGAAAATTGGTTAACTGATAGGAAACAGAGAGTAGGAATAAACGGGTCTTTTTCAGGGTGGCGGGCAGTGACTAGTGTGGTACCACGGGGATCAGTGCATGGGCCCCAGCTATTCACAATATATAGAAACATAGAAAATAGGTGCAGGAGTAGGCCATTCGGCCCTTCGAGCCTGCACCACCATTCAATAAGATCATGGCTGATCATTCAACCTTGGTATCACTTTCCTGCTTTCCCTCCATACCCCTTGATCCCTTTAGCCATGAGGGCCATATCTAACTCTCTTTTGAATATATCTAACGAACTGGCTTCTACAACTTTCTGTGGTAGAGAATTCCACAGGTTAACAACTCTCCGAGTGAAGAAGTTTCTCCTCATCTCGGTCTTAAATGGCTTACCCCTTATCCTTAGACTATAACCCCAGCATCGGGAACATTCTTCCTGCCTCTAACCTGTCCAATCCTGACAGAATTTTGTATGTTTCTATGATATCCCCTCTCATTCTTCTAAACTCCAGTGAATACAAGCCCACTCGATCCAGTCTCTCCTGATATGTCAGTCCTGCCATCCCGGGAATCAGTCTGGTGAACCTTCGCTGCACTCCCTCAATAGCAAGAATGTCCTTCCTCAGATTAGGAGACCAAAACTGAACACAATACTCAAGGTGTTGCCGCATCAAGACCCTGTACAACTGCAGTAAGACCTCCCTGCTCCAATACTCAAATCCTATAGCTATGAAGGCCAACATGCCATTTTTCACTGCCTGCTGTACCTGCTTGCCAAGTTTCAATGACTGATGTACCATGACATCCAGGTGTCATTGCACCTCCCCTTTTACTAATCTGTCACCATTCAGATAATATTCTGCCTTCCTCTTTTTGCTAACAAGTGGATAACCTCACATTTATCCACATTATACTGCATCTGCCATGCATTTGCCCACTCACTAACCTGTCCAAGAATCCTCCTCACAGCTCACACTGCCACCCAGCTTAGAGTCATCTGCATCAACTTGGAGATATTACACTCAATTCCTTCATCTAAATCATTAATGTATATTGTAAATAGCTGGGGGCCCAGCACTGAACCCTGCGGCACCCCACTAGTCATTGTCTGCCATTCTGAAAAGTACCCATTTATTCCGACTCTCTGCTTCCTGTCTGCCAACCAGTTCTTTATCCACGTCAATACATTACCCCCAATACCATGTGCTTTAATTTTGCACACTAATCTCTTGTATGGGACAATGTCAAAAGTCTTTTGAAAGTCCAAATACACCACATCCACCCGTTCTCCCTTGTCCACTCTACTAGTTACATCCTCAAAAAATTCTAGAAGATTTGTCAAGCATGATTTCCCTTTCATAAATCCATGCTGACTTGGACCGATCCTGTCACTGCTTTCCAAATGCGCTGCTATTTCATCTTTAATAATTGATTCCAACATTTTCCCCACCACCGATGTCAGGCAAACCGGTCTATAATTCACTGTTTTCTCTCTCACTCCTTTTTTAAAATGTGGTGTTACATTAGCTACCCTCCAGTCCATAGGAACTGATCCAGAGTCAATAGAATGTTGGAAAGTGATCACCAATGCATCCACTATTTCGAGGACCACTTCCTTAAGTACTCTGGGATGCAGCCTAATAGGCCCTGGGGATTTATCGGCCTTCAATCCCATCTATTTCCCTAACACAATTTTCTGACTGATAAGGATTCCCTTCAGTTCCTCCTTCTCGCTTGACCCTCGGAGCCCTAGTATTGCCGAAAGGTTATTTGTGTCTTCCTTAGACAGAACCAAAGTATTTGTTCAATTAGTCTGCCATTTCTTTGTTCCCTACTATAAATTCACTTGATTCTGACTGCAAGGGACCTATGTTTGTCTTCACTAACTTTTTCTCTTCACATATCTATAAAAGCTTTTGCAATCAGTTTTTATGTTCCCTGCAAGCTTCCTCTCATACTCTATTTTCCCCTTCCTAATTAAACCCTTTGTCCTCCACTGCTGAACTCTAAATTTCTCCCAGTCCTCAGGTTTACTGCTTTTTCTGGCCATTTTATATGCCTCTTCCTTGGATTTAACACTATCCCTAATTTCACTTGTTAGCCACAGTTGAGCCATTTTCCCCATTTTATTTTTACTCCAGACAGGAATGTACAATTGTTGAAGTTCATCCATGTGATCTATAAAAGTCTGCCATTGCCTATCCACCGTCAACCCTTTAAGTATCATTTTCCAGTCTATCCTAGCCAATTCACGTCTCATACCATCAAAGTTATCTTTGCTTAAGTTCAGGACCCTAGTCTCTGAATTAACTCCATCTTAATAAAGAATTCTGCCATATTATGATCACTCTTTCCCAAGGGCCCTCGCACAACAAGATTGCTAATTAGTCCTCTCTCATTACGCAACACCCAGTCTAGGATGGCCAGCTCTCTAGTTGGTTCCTCGACATATTGATCTAGAAAACCATCCCTAATACACTCCAGGAAATCCTCCTCCACCGTATTGTTACCAGTTTGGCTAGCCCAATCTATATGTAGATTAAAGTCCCCATGATAACTGCTGTACCTTTATTGCACGCATCCCTAATTTCTTGTTTGATGCTATCCCCAACCTCACTACTACTGTTTGGTGATCTGTACACAACTCCCACTAGCGTTTTCTGCCCTTTGGTATTCAGCAGCACCACCATACAGATTGCACATCATCCAAGCTAATGTACTTTCTTACTATTGCGTTAATTTCCTCTTTAACCAGCAACACTACCCCACCTCCTTTTCCTTTCTGTCTATCCTTCCTGAATGTCGAATACCCCTGGATGTTGAGTTCCCAGCCTTGGTCACCCTGGAGCCATGTCTCCGTAATCTCAATGATATCATATTTGTTAATAGTTGCCTGCGCAGTTAATTCGTCCACCTTATTATGAATACTCCTTGCATTGAGGCACAGAGCTTTCAGGCTTTCTTTTTAACACTCTTTTTAATACTCTTTGTCCCTTTAGAATTAAGCTGTAATGTGGCCCTTTTTGATTTTTGCCTTGGATTTCTCTGCCCTCTACTTTTACTTTTCTCCTTTCTATCTTTTGCTTCTGCCCCCATTTTACTTCCCTCAGTCTCCCTGCATAGATTCCCATCCCCCTGCCATATTAGTTTAACCCCTCCCCAATAGCACGAGCAAACACTCCCCCTAGGACATCGGTTCCGTGTTGCCCAGATGCAGACCGTCTGTTTTGTACTGGTCCCAGCTCCCCCAGAACCGCTTCCAATGACCCCGGAATTTGAATCCCTCCCTCTTGCACCACTCCTCAACCACGTATTCATCTTAACTATCCTGCTATTTCTACTCTGACTGGTAGCAATCCTGAGATTACTACCTCTGTGGTCCTACTTTTTAATTTAACTCCTAGCTTCCTAAATTCAGCTTGTAGGACCTCATCCCATTTTTTACCTATATCGTTGGTATCTATATGCACCACGACAACTGGCTGTTCACCTTCTCCCTCCAGAATGCCCTGCAGCCGCACCGAGACATCCTTGACCCTTGCACCAGGGAGGCAACATACTATCCTGGAGTCTTGGTTGCAACCGCAGAAACGCCTGTCTATTCCCCTTACAATAGAATCCCCTACCACTATAGCTTTCCCACTCTTTTTCCTGCTGCTGCTTGGCTGCTGCTGCCTTCCCCTGATGAGTCATCTCCCCCAACAGTACCCAAGGTGATGTATCTGTTTTGGAGATTAATATATAAATGATTTGGATGAGGGAACCAAATGTAATATTTCCAAGTTTGCTGAAGACACAAAACTAGGTGGGATTGTGAGCAAAGACACTGCAAGGTGATTTAGATAGGTTGAGTGAGTGGGCAAACACATGGCAGATGCAGTATAATGTGGATAAATGTGAAGTTATCCACTTTGGCAGGAAAAACATAAGGACAAAGTATTATTTAAATAGCGCTGGCTTGGGAAATGTCGATGTGCAAAGGGACCTGGCTGTCCTTGTACACTAGTCATTGAAAGTGTTATGTAATGATGTGTGTATCATCCCAGTACTTTAAATGTAATGTAAGCACTATGCCACACCACAGAGGGCGCTGTGGTGGGAAACCTGGAAGTACCTAGAACAGGCACTATATAAGGCTGACCACCACACCTGAGAGGCACGCTGGAGCTGAACAATAAAGGACGAAGGTCACAGCAGTTAGACTTGCACCAGACCGTGTGGAGTCAGTGATTTGTGTGCTACATACACCACATTGGCAACGAGGAAGCGGACGAACTCCACGCAACCATGGCTACTCTGGGCTCGCTAAAGGATTTTACCGTGGGCAATGATTGGGAGGCCTTCACGGAAAGGCTCGAGTACTACTTCACAGCAAACAACCTGACGGAGGACACGGACGCAATGAGAGAGAAGCGTAAAGCGATATTGCTCTCCAGTTGTGGAGATGAGGTTTACTGTCTCGTCAGGGATTTGCTGGCACCCGGGAGCGCTAGGGACAAGTCATACGAGGAGCTGGATGAACTCATTCATGACCAGTTGAAACCGAAGGAGAGTATCCTCATGGCCAGATACAAATTTTACCATCACTGCAGACCTGAGGGCCAGGATGTCACCAAATATGCTGCGGACCTCAAGAGACTCGCGGCGCCGTGTGATTTTGGCGCACACCTTGACGAGGCGTTACGGGACGTTTTCGTTATGGGGATTGGCCACAAGGGACTCCTTTACAAGCTGTTAGCCACGGAACCCACAGTCACTCTGACAAAGGCCATCACCATCAGCGGGGCATATATGACCTCGACTTGGAGCACCAAGCAAATGATAATAGGCTCGAACCCGTCAGGCACTGTCCACAGGATAGCGCCCACCACGGACAAAACCGGGGCAGAGAGCACGGACCTCGGGATCCTGGAACTCAGAGTCCGCTGAGGGGGACCAATCAAGCAGCACCATGCTGCTTGGAGTACACGTGCAATACCTGCCACGTTAAAGGCCACCTTCAGCGTATGTATAAAAGAAATCGGACTCACCATGTGGCTGAGGAGATGTGGGATGATCTACTGTTCAGCGAGGAGCAGGTCGAAGAAGATGAGGTGCTTGGACTGTATACGTGTACTGACGATTCGCCCCCAGTGATAAGGGAAGTAAAAATCAACTGAATCCCTGTGAGTATGGAAGTGGACACAGGCTCGGGTCCGTCGTTGATGAGTCGGAGAACTTTTGATAAACTGTGGATTAACCCAGCTGCACGACCCAAGCTGGTCCCGGTCATGGCGAAGCTGCGTACCTACACCAGGGAACTAATACCTGTTCTTGGTAGAGCGATGGTGAGGTATCCCACGGGGATGAGACGCACGGTTTACCTTTGTGGGTCGTTGCAGGCGATGGGCCGACACTCCTCGGCCGGAGGTGGATGGGGACGGTCCGTGGGAGCTGGGAAGATTTCATCACTCCACGGGCTGCTGCTCCCCGGGGTGCTGCCGTGCCCCGGGTCCCCAGAGAGCAGCACCGACCGAGCTGGAGCTGCAGCCTCAATCCACCCACAGGCAAGCCCCAGGCCCGGACCTCACACAGAGATCCTGCAGCCTCAGCCCCCACAGGCAAACAGTCCTGCACAGAGGGGCCTAGTGGGGGGGGAGTAAGCCGGCGGGATGCGAGGGATCCAGGATGGCCGGCGGTTCGGAAGAGCCCCGCCGAGGAGCTGTTAGCATCGGGCGGCGGCAGCAGTTGGAGGTCGTTGGCCACGGCGGCCGCATGGGAGGCCACTATGGAGGCCTCGGGGGGAAGCGGAAAGTGCGGCCGCTGGAGATGCCACGACGGGCGCAGGAGAGGCGGCAAGTCAGGTGGCAGCGGAGGGGAGCAGAGGCTGCGACGGCGGAGGGCATCCGGAACGGTGGAGAAGAAGATGGCGGCGGCATCGTGTTCAGAGCAGCAGAGCATCAAAGATGGCGGCGCCCAAGGAGAAACCTCGTGGAATCCTCCTGCATCAAAGATGGTGCCTTAAAAAGGAAATGCACCCAGGAGTCTTAAAAGGGCCTTACAAAGAGGTGGTCCCCACAAAGGACTTCTGTAAGGCAGAGCGAGTCTAAAATGAGCTATGTTAATGTGAGATGGCGAATTTATAATAAGAATTAATTTTTTAATGCTGAATGGCCACTGCATTTGTGTAAAATAATGGATGAAGTATAATTAATGATAAGGGCTAACAAGGAAATCAAGGATCCGTTATCAGTCAATAACTAGTTAATGTACCAGATAATATGTACCACACTAACGCACTGTCCATGCCTACCTGCCTTCCGTTGGACAAGTGTGATGTTATGTAATGACATGTGTATCGTTGTCCTGGTGCGGGGGGAAGGTGATGTTATGTAATGATGTGTGTATCGTCCCAGTACCTTAAATGTAATGTAAGCACTATGCCACACCACAGAGGGCGCTGTGGTGGGAAACCTGGAAGTACCTAGAACAGGCACTATATAAGGCTGACCACCACACCTGAGAGGCACCCTGGAGCTGAACAATAAAGGACGAAGGTCACAGCAGTTAGATTTACACCAGACCATGTGGAGTCAGTGATTTGTGTGCTACATACACCACAGAAACAAACATGCAGGTGCAGCAAGCAGTTAGGAAGACAAATGGTATGTTGGCCTTCATTGCAAGAGGATTTGAGTACAGGAGCAAGGATGTCTTACTATAGTTATACAGGACCTTGGTGAGACCGCACCTGGAGTATTGTGTGCAGTTTTGGTCTCCTTACCTAAGAAAGGAAAAACTTGCCATAGAGGGAATGCAATGAAGGTTCACCAGACTGATTCCTGGGATGGCAGGATTGTCGTATGAGGAGAGATTGGGTCGACTAGTCCTGTATTCACTAGAGTTTAGAAGAATGAGAGGGGAACTCATTGAAACTTATAAAATTCTGACTGGGTTGAATAGAATGGATGCGGGGAGGCTGTTTCCTCTGGCTGGGAAGTCTAGAACAAGAGGTCACAGTCTCAGGATAAGGGGTAGGAAATTTAGGACTGAGATGAGGAGAATTTTTTTGACTCAGAGGGTGGTGAACCTGTGGAATTCTCTGCACAGAAGGCTGTGGAGGCCAAATCACTGAATATATTTAAGAGGGAGATAGATAGATTTCTAGAAACAAAAGGCATCAAGGGGTATGGGGATAAAACGGGAATATGGTGTTGAGATAGAGAATCAGCCATGATCATATTGAATGGCGCTGGAGACTCGAAGGGCCGAATGGCCTATTACTGTTCCTATTTTCTATGTTTCTATGTTTCTATATACTGCCTTAATGTAGTTATCAAACAAAATTTGACACCGAGCCACATAAGGAGATATGGTCCCCGATTTTTGCGGTCAGCTGCACGAACAGCACTAGCCATTCATTGCTCACACTTGCCCACAGACCTTCTATAGGATTTTGTGCTGCAAGTTGTGTTGATTAGAAATTAATACTGTGCAACGCCCTCTCATCATCTTCATAGGCAGTCCCTCGGAATCGAGGAAGACTTGCTTCCACTCTTAAAATGAGTCCTTAGGTGGCTGAACAGTCGAATACGAGAGGCACAGTCCCTGTCACAGGTGGGACAGATAGTCGTTGAGGGTAAGGGTGGGTGGGACAGGTTTGCTGCACGCTCTTTCCGCTGCCTGCGCTTGATTTCTGCATGCTCTCGGCGATGAGACTCGAGGTGCTCAGCGCCCTCCCAGATGCACTTCCTCCACTTAGGGCGGTCTTTGGCCAGGGACTCCCAGGTGTCAGTGGGGATGTTGCATTTTATCAGGGAGGCTTTGAGGCTGTCCTTGTAACATTTCCTCTGCCCACCTTTGGCTCGTTTGCCATGAAGGAGTTCCGAGTAGAGCGTTTGCTTTGGGAATCTCGCGTCTGGCATGTGGACAATGTGGCCTGCCCAGAGGAACTAATCAAGTATGGTCATTGCTTCAATGCTGGGGATGTTGGCCTGGTTGAGGTCGCTAATGTTGGTGCATCTGTCCTCCCAGGGGATTTGTAGGATCTTGCAGCGACATCGTTGGTGGTATTTCTCCAGCGACTTGAGGTGCCTACTGTACATGGTCCATGTCTCTGTGCGGCAAGGGCAGGCTGCTGGAGGACCTTTGTCTTACGGATGTTTAGCGTAAGGCCCATGCCTCGGTAAATAAGTCGACTATGTCTTGGAATTCAGCATCTGAATGTGCGCAGACGCAGGCGTCGTCTGTGTACTGTAGCTCGCGACAGAGGTTGGAGTGGTCTTGGACCTGGCCTGGAGACGGCGAAGGTTGAACAGGTTCCCACTGGTTTTGTAGTTTGTTGACTGTGAGGTGGAGCATGGCAGCGAGGAAGATTGAGAAGGGGGTTTGGGTGATGATGGAGCCCTGTTTGACCCTAGTCCAGACGTGGATTGGGTCTGTAATGGATCCGTTGGTCAGGATCACGGCCTGCATGTCGTCGTGCAGCAGGCGGAGGATGGTGACGAACTTTTCGGGGCATCCAAAATGGAGAAGGACGCTCCATAGACCCTCGTGGTTGACAGTGTCAAAGGCCTTTGTAAGGTTGACGAAGGCCATGTATAAGGGCTGGCGCTGTCCCCTGCATTTTTCCTGCAGCTGTCGCGCTGCAAAAATCATGTCCGTTGTGCACCGTAGGGGACGAAATCCGCACTGTGACTCCGGGAGGAGCTCCTCGGCCACAGGGAGAAGACGGTTGAGGAGGACTCTAACGACAACTTTCCCAGTGGCTGATAGCAGGGAGATTTCTCTGTAGTTGCCGCAGTCGGACTTGTCCCCTTTTTTAAAGATGGTCACGGTCACTGCATCTCTGAGATCTCTCGGCATGCTATCCTCCCTCCAGATGAGAGAGATGAGGTCATGTATTCGCGCCAACAGTGCCTCTCCACCGTACTTCAGTGCCTCAGCAGGGATTCTATCCGCTCCTGTAGCCTTGTTGTTCTTAAGCTGTCTTTTGGCTTTTTCTACCTCGTGCAGTGCTGGGGTTTTACTGAGATGGTGGCAGGTAGCATGCTGCGGGATGGAGTTGAGAACAGTCGAGTCAAAGTCAGAGTCTTGATTGAGGAGATCTTCGAAATGCTCCTTCCAGCGGGCCCTGACTGCCTCGGTGTCCTTGATGAGTGTTTCCTCGTTCTTGGCCAGCAGTGGGGTGGGGCCTTGGGAGTTTGGACCATAGGTGGCCTTGAAGAATCCTCGCACATCATGGCTGTCGGCCAGCTGCTGTATCTCTTGTGCTTTCTTCATCTACCACCTGTTCTTTAGTACGCCCTTTACTGGGGATCTGGCACCCATGTGAACAATGTTGTGTCTCTTTAATCAATCAGATTGAAGAACCCTTACTAATTTATTCTTTAATAACAATGAACGTTGCTAGCTTCACTCTTATTCATACAGCAAAATCCGGGCCATTTGGTTCTTTGAAAACATTAAGGCTGAGAGGGTATTGCATAGGATTCAGCCTCTCTGTACAAAAAAAATGGACAAAACAGCGGAAGGGCTGTTGATAGTGGCCATTCCCCACTTAGCTTTTGCTGCACCAAGGTTATTCTCCCTCAGCACATAATCCTGCACCATGAAATGTGCCAGTCTGCAACACTCGGTCACAGACAGCACCATTTCTCAAAGATGGCGCCTTTAAATAACGCTCCCCCAGCTGACTCCTGCCTGAAACTCAACAGCTGAAGCTGGCGTTATCCGCGCCAGGTGGGAACACAGCACGCAAATTTAGCTTCTGGGGTGGTAACGGGACGCTGCACATGGTGGTGGTGTCATCATCGCTGGGCGCAGCGAGCAGGGCGCTACGTGCTTAGCATTGGACTGTACCATCTGTACCTTGTGGTAAAGCTTTACAGAAGAACAAGTTTAAAAAAAGGAGAAAGAGATAGAACGAGTAATTACAGTCCAGTCAGCCTAACCTCAGTGGTGGGAAAATTATTGGAAAAAATCCTGAAGGACAGGATAAATCTTAATTTGGTAAGACATGGATTAATCAAGGACAGTCAGTACGGAGTTGTTAAGGAAAAGTCGTGTCTGAATAACTTGATTGAATTTTTTGAGGAGCTAACTAGGAGGGTTGATGAGGGCAGTGTATATAATGTAATGTATATGGATTTTAGCAAAGCTTTTGATAATGTCCCACATATATACTGGTTATGAAAGTAATAGCCCATGGGATCCAGGGAAAAGTGGCAAGTTGGATTCAAAATTGGCTCAGAGGCAGGAAGCAAAGGGTAATGGTTGATGGTTGTTTTTGTGACTGGAAGGCTGTATGCAGTGGGGTTCCGCAGGGCTCAGTGCTGGGTCCCTTGCTTTTTGTGGTATATATCAATGACTTGGGCTTAAATGTTGGGGGTATGATTAAGAAGTTTGCAGATGACACTAAAATAGGCTGTGTGGTTGATAATGAAGACGAAAGCTGTGGACTGTAGGAAGGTATCAATGTGCTGGTCAGGTGGGTGGAACAGTGGCAAATGGAATTTAATCCAGACAAGTGTGAGGTAATGCATTTGGGGAGGTCAAACAAGGCAAGGGAATACACATTAAATGTGTAAGGTTTACACACTTTCACAAAAGGTACAGGAAGCGACCATGAACTAAAAATGGTTTAAAACAAGCTTTTGGGATTGACTGGGCAAGGGAGGAAAAGGCGCCAACCTGCGGTAGGTGGTGACTCATCACCAAATAAAAACAATCTCTGCGGTCAAGAGCCAGACCTGTTTATGCATCAAAACAAAGGGGTTGATGCAATCCCACCGACGAGCCCCTGGATTGATTGGCCGGGTGGGGAAAAACAGTTCCCTCTAGAGACTACAAGTCTGCAAGAAACCAGGACAACAAAGTGTTGTGTATTGTGCCAGTACCTCAAATGTATGACAAGTACAATGATGCACCACAGAGGGCGCTGCGGTGGGAGACCTGAAAGTACCTGCACGAGGCAGTATATAAGGCCCCCCCAGCACACCTGTGGGCACTCTGAAGCTAGTGAATAAAGGACAAAGGTCACAGCAGTTAGATCAACAACAGACCACGTGGAGTCAGTGTTTTGTGTGCTACATACATACATTGACAATGAGGAAGCGGACGAACTCAACGCAACCATGGCTACTCTGGGCTCGCTAAAGGATTTTACCGTGCACAATGATTGGGAGGCCTTCAGGGAACGGCTTGAGTACTGCTTCACAGCAAACAACCTGACGGAGGACACGGACACAATGAGAGAGAGGCCTAAGGCGATATTGCTCTCCAGTTGTGGCGATGAGGTTTACTGAATAATCAGGGATTTGCTGGCACCTGAGAGCGCCAGGGACAAGTCATACGAGGAGCTGGTCGAACTCATTCGTGACCAGTTGCAACTGAAGGAGAGTATCCTAATGGCCAGATACAAATTTTACCATCACTGCAGACCCGAGGACCAGGATGTCACCAAATATGCTGCGGACCTCAGGAGACTTGCGGCGCCATTTGATTTTGGGGCACACCTTGACGAGGCACTGCAGGACATTTTCGTCATGGGGATCGGCCATGAGGGCTTCCTTCACAAGCTGCTAGCCACGGAACCCACAGTCACCCTGACAAAGGCCATCACCATCAGCCGGGCAGATATGACCTCGATGTGCAGCACCAAGCAAATAATCCACACAGCCTCGAACCTGGCAGGCACCGTCCACAGGATAGCGCCCACCACGGACAGTACTGCAGAATGTGGCTCTGCCCAGGGTAGAGAGCACAGACCCCGGGGTCCTCGAACTCAGAGTCCGCTGAGGGGGGCCAATCAAGCAGCACCATGCTGGCGCTGCGGAGGAAGCCATGGGGCTCACCGGTGCAGGTTTGCGAAGTACACGTGCAATACCTGCCACATTAAAGGCCACCTTCAGCGCATGTGTAAAAGAAATCGGACTCACCACGTGGCTGAGGAGACGGGGGATGATCCACTGCTCAGCGAGGGGCAGGCAGACGAAGATGAGGTGATGGGACTGTATACGTGCACCGACGATTCTTCCCCTGTGATAATGGAAGTAAAAATTGACAGAGTCCCAGTGAGTATGGCAGTGGATACGGGATCGGGTCCGTCGTTGATGAGTCAGAGAACTTTTGATAAACTGTGGGGTAACCCGGCTGCACGACCCAAGCTGGTCCCGGTTAAGGCAAAGCTGCGTACTTACACCGAGGCGCTGATACCTGTTCTCGGCAGAACGGATGTGCAGGTATCTCACGGGAGTGAGACGCACGGTTTACTCTTATGGATCATTGCAGGCGATGGGCCAACGCTCCTCGGCAGAAGATGGATGGGAAAGGTCCGTGGGAGCTGGGAAGACTTCATCCCTCTACAGACTGCAGCCTCAGCCTCCACAGATGAGCAGCCTCAAGGAGAGCCAGACTGCAGGTGTGATGGGCCTATTGTTGGGGTGCGGGCCGGCGGGGCACTGCGGGCGAAGCAGTCGGGCGGCCTCAGCAGCAGCAGAAGGAACGGCCTCGGCGGCCTCAGGAGAGGCGGCCTCGGTGGCCGCAGAAGGAACGGCCTCGGCGGCCTCAGGAGAGGCGGCCTCGGTGGCCGCAGAAGGAACGGCCTCGGCGGCCTCAGGAGAGGCGGCCTCGGTGGCCGCAGAAGGAACGGCCTCGGCGGCCTCAGGAGAGACGGCCTCGGTGGCCGCAGAAGGAACGGCCTCGGCGGCCTCAGGAGAGGCGGCCTCGGTGGCCGCAGAAGGAACGGCCTCGGCGGCCTCAGGAGAGGCGGCCTCGGTGGCCGCAGAAGGAACGGCCTCGGCGGCCTCAGGAGAGGCGGCCTCGGTGGCCGCAGAAGGAACGGCCTCGGCGGCCTCAGGAGAGGCGGCCTCGGTGGCCGCAGAAGGAACAGCCTCGGCGGCAGCAGGGGAACTGGCCTCGGCGGCGGCAGAAGGGTCAAATCCAGGCCCACTATAGAGCCGCCAATGGAGAGTGTGTGTCTGTCTGGCAAAGAGTTCAGGGCTTTGTCCCTGTGTCCATCAAGTATTCCCGTTCTTTTTTTTTCTTCGCCAGCGAGCTCAAAATGGCGGTGAGCCTCGTGGCACCGGAGACAAAGGCCAGCAGAGAACCTAAGATGGCGGCATCCAAAGAACACCTCGTGGGAGCCACAAGATGACGTCTTAAAAGCGAAATGCTCCTGGGAGTCTTAAAAGGGCATTATACCACTGCGGTCCCCACAAAGATTTTTGGACTTTTGTAAGGCTAGAGAGAGAGAGACCAAATGTGCTATGGAATGAGGATGATGGATTTATGACATGAATTAATACTTTAATGCCGGGTGGTCACTGCGTTTATAATAATGGACATGAACTGCGAATCACGATAAGAGTTGTTATTTTAATGCTGAAATGTATCTGTGGTTAAAATCAGGGACGCGGATTCATGACTAACAACATTAATGGGTTGAGGCATTTTTCGATGTAGGGGATTCAGCAACGGCTTTTTGAATTGAAGGGGGAAGTGATGTTGTGTATTGTGCCAGTACCTCAAATGTATGACAAGTACAATGGTGCACCACAGAGGGCGCTGCGGTGGGAGACCTGAAAGTACCTGCACGAGGCAGTATATAAGCCCCCCACAGCACACCTATGGGCACTCTGAAGCTAGTGAATAAAGGACCAAAGTCACAGCAGTTAGATCAACAACAGACCGCGTGGAGTCAGTGTTTCGTGTGATACATACACTACACACAGGATCCCACAAGGTGTGCATTTTGGAGAATGGGGCACTTAAGATAAGGAGTTATCTTTTGCCCTGTCGACTCCGTGTGCAAATTGTGGATATCCAGACCCATCACAGCAGCCAGTCAAACGGATCATCACAAACAACGAAACCGATCCAGACGCATTAACGGAAACCTCAGCTCAGCGGGACATTTATTCATAAAATGGATATATATACATGAGCTGGAAGCAGCTCAGAGCGAACGAAAAGGAATGAATGAACATGGAAGAAATGGAAGAGAAGAGAATGACCAGAAAAGGGAACATTGAAGAGGACAACCTGTCACAGCACCAACGACCACGAACCTACAATCTAGCAACTAACTGGATGGATGATTGTATGCCTTCGGTCAATTCTCTCAGAAATCTTGTTCTGTAACTTTTAGTTAGTTTTTGCGTAATAAAACTGACAGTTGGGCTAAGCCTAAACTTTGCGTCACGTGTAGTCCTTTCCTGTAATTCCCGACGTCTACGAATCAAAGTAGAGTGTAAAATGAACACTCTACAGAAAATGGTGACCATGGCAGGATCTCGGAGTTTGGAATAGGATCACTGACACAAATCAAGGGCAAGAAACCCTGGGGAGGCTTGGTTAAGTCTCAAGTCGGCTAAGGTAGCCGTAGGATGAAAGGAATCTCAAGGGCAGCTAGGACAAGAGAAGGAAAGAAAAAGTCTTGGGTACGCTGGAGTAATCCTGGGTTGACTAGGGTAGCCACCGAGAAAAGTAATCGCGGGTAGTCTGCGAAGGGGTCTCGAGGAGACCAAAGGAATCTCAAGGGTGACTTGCGCAACCAGAGGAGAGAAACCGTCTCGGACAGGCTGGAGTAATCTCGGGTCGACTAGGGTAGCCACAGAGAGGAACCTGAGTAACAGTAACTGCAGGTCACTGTGAGGTGGCCTCAGGGGAGACCAAGGTAGTCAGGGAAAATTTCTCAGCCAGAGGCACTGGAAATGGACTCACCGCAGCAAAATGCGGTAGAGCCCGTGGCTAAGAGCAGTCGTAGGAAGTCCATGGAGGCTAAGGTAGCTGCATATATATGCAACAAACTGGACATTTCAAAGCCATGGGCACGAGAAATGCTGCACTCTGGGGATCCGCAGGAAAAAGCGGCTGAGTGGACAGTTAGTAGTAATCACAAAGGGTCAAAAGAGAAGGCGATTTGGCTCATGTGCCTCCAGAAGCAGACACAACTGTTGCGAGAAAAGGTAGGACAGTTGGAGGAGGAGAATAAGAAATTAAAAGGTGAGATAAGCAGTTTCGAGAAAGAAAAGTAGGACCAAGGTATTTGTTATGTATTAATGCTTGGGGGTCACCAGACACCAGATGGCGCCATGGTCGGAGGTCATCGGCCTGTACGCATGTGGCATGTGTGCTTGGTCACCTGTATATAAGCCGGATGTCTTTGTCAAGCTGGCAGTCTCGGGCTGGAATAAAGATGGATCAGGTTGCACCTGAGTGAGTTTACAGTAACCAGACTCTTGAGTCATTGGTGACGAGGTAATTTAGGAACCTTCGCATGCACAATGGGCACTGTTGAATCTGGTGAGATTTGTGGAGAGCGAGGATTGGGCCGATTTTTGACACAAAGATTAGTGGGAAAACGGGTTGTGTAGAGGACACAGAGAGGCTGCAAAGAGAGTTAGATAGGTTAAGCGAATGGGCTAAGGTTTGGCAGATGGAATACAATGTCGGAAAGTGTGAGGTCATCCACCTTGGGAAAAAAAACAAAAAAAGGAATATTATTTGAATGGGGAGAAATTACAACATGCTGCGGTGCAGAGGGACCTGGGGGTCCTTGTGCATGAATCCCAAAAAGTTAGTTTGCAGGTGCAGCAGGTAATCAGGAAGTTGAATGGAATGTTGGCCTTCATTGCGAGAGGGATGAAGTACAAAAGCAGGGAGGTCCTTCTGCAACTGTATAGGGTATTGGTGAGGCCGCACCTGGAGTACTGCGTGCAGTTTTGGTCGCCTTACTTAAGGAAGGCTGTACTGGCTTTGGAGGGGGTACAGAGACGATTCAGTAGGCTGATTCTGGAGATGAGGGGGTTACTTTATGATGATAGATTGAGTAGACTGGGTCTTTACTCGTTGGAGTCCAGAAGGATGAGGGGTGATCTTATAGAAACATTTAAAATAATGAAAGGGATAGACAAGATAGAGGCAGAGAGGTTGTTTCCACTGGTCGGGGCACTAGGGGGCACAGCCTCAAAATACGGAGGAGCCAATTTAAAACCAAGTTGTGAAGGAATTTCTTCTCCCAGAGGAATTGTGGAATTCTCTGCCCAAGGAAGCAGTTGAGGCTAGCTCATTGAATGTATTCAAGTCACAGATAGATAGATTTTTAACTAATAAGGGAATTAAGGGTTATGGGGAGCGGGCGGGTAAGTGGAGCTGAGTCCACGGCCAGATCAGCCATGATCTTGTTGAATGGCGGAGCAGGCTCCTGACCCTAATTCTAATGTTCTTATGATTTTGTCGACCGCCTCGATCAGTATTTTGTGGCCAACGGCATGGAGGCAGAGGCCTACGCAGTTAAGCACAGGACAGTTCTCCTCACCGTTTGTGGTCCGAAAATTTACGGCTTCATGAAGAATCTTCTCTCGCCTGTACGTCCAGCAGTAAAAGGGTACGAGAAATTGTGTACGTTGGGTGGGTAACCATCTAAAGCCAAAAGTGGGGATCATCATATCACGCTACCGTTTCTAAACGCATGTACGTGCTGAGGGCCAGGACGAGTCAGGATTTGTCGTCAACCTGCAATGTCTTGCTGAGCCGTGTAAGTTCAGGAACATGCTGGAAGACATGCTGCATGATGTCTTCGTGATAGGCATCAACCATGATGCGATCCTCAGGAAGCTGTTGGCTGCAGAGACGCTGGAGTTGAAAAAGGCCATCGTGACTGCCCAGGCATGCATGACGACGGATGACAATTTGAGGCAGATATCATTGACGAGTCGGAGTTCCACGGCAAGTACTGTAAACAAGATGGCATCGTCTTCGGGCAGAGCTGCTTACGTCAAACCTGCCGCTGCTCAGAGCCCGCCAACTATTTCAAACTAGATTTCACCCTGCTGGCGTTGTGGGGAAAATCATCGGCCTCATCAGTGTTGGTTTAAACAATACTCATGCAATGGATGTTCAAAAGTGGGGCATCTTCACAGGATGTGTCCACAACGGAGCAAGCATGGTGCGGCTCACCACGTGGTTGATGAGGACCAGTTCAGTGATGGCCCGGATACGCAACCTAAAGGGGAAGTGAATGGACTGTATTCGTTCCTGAGCAAGAGCCAGCCTATAGTCGTTTGAGTTTAACGAGTGGGCTAGTCCCATTGTTCCTGTGTTGAAGAGTGATGGCACTGTCAGCATTTGTGGAGACTACAAGGTTACGATTAACCAATTTTCGAAACAGGATCAGTATCCGTTACCCAGGGCTGATAACTTGTTTGCCATGCTAGTTGGTGGAAAGTCGTTCACGAAATTGGATCTGACGTCGGCCTATATGACACAGGAGCTTGTCGACACTTTGAAGAAACTCACCTGCATCATCACCCATAAAGGACTGTTCTTCTACAGCAGGTGTCCTTTTGGGATTCGTTTGGCTGCAGCCATATTTCAGAGGAATATGGAGAGTTTACTGAAGTCTGTTCCTAGAACTGTCGTGTTTCAAGATGACATTCTGATCACTTGTCGCGACACCGCTGAATATCTGAACAATCTTAAAGAAGTCTTACAGCATCTGGACAAAGTGGGACTCAGGCCAAAACGCTTGAAGTGTGTATTCATGGCACCTGAAGTCGAATTCCTCGGGAGGAAGATTGCTGCTGATGGCATCAGGCCCACTGATTCGAAAATCGAGACCATCAAAACTGCACCCAGGCCTCAGAATGGGACGGAGCTGCTTGGGCTACTCAACTACTTTGGTCATTTCTTACCCAGATTGAGCACTTTACTAGAGCCACTGCATGTGTTACTAAGAAAAAGGCGACAACTGGGTCTGGGGTGCATCTCAAGATAGAGCCTTTGAGAAGGCCAAGAATCTGCTATGTTCAAACAAGTTGCTTGTTCTTTATGATCCGTGTAAGCGTCTTGTATTGGCCTGTGATGCTTCATCATATGGGGTTGGCTGCGTACTCCAACAAGCAAATGAATCGGGCAAGCTACAACCTGTTGCATATGCTTCGAGAAGTCTATCTAAAGTGGAAAGAGCTTACAGTATGGTAGAGAAAGACGCTTTGGCTTGTGTGTATGGGGTAAAAAAAAATGCACCAGTACCTGTTTGGTCTTTGTTTTGAACTAGAAATGAATCACAAGCCACTCATTTAATTGTTTACGGAAAACAAAGGTATTAACACCAATGCATCATCCCGCATTCATAGGTGGGCGCTGACATTGTTTGCCTATGATTACATCATATGTCATAGACCTGACACTGAGAATTGTGTGGATGCACTGAGTCGTCTGCCTTACCAAAACTGAGATGGAGACACCTCAACCTGCAGATCTACTGTTAGTAATGGATGCTTTTGAGAGTGAAGGAACCCCTGTAACTGCTCAACAAGTTAGGATCTGGACCAGCCGTGACCCTATTTTATCGGTTGCGAAACAGTGTGTACTCAGTGGTGATTGGTCTGCCACACCTATGGAGATGCGTGAGGAGACCAAACCTTACAACCGTCGCAAGGATGGGCTGTCCATTCAGTCAGACTGTTTACTGTGGGGTAATCGTGTAATCATGCCGAAGAAAGGTAGAGAAAAATTTGTACGTGAACTTCATAGCACTCATCCTGGTATTGTCATGATGAAGTCCATTGCTAGGTCTCATGTATGGTGGCCTGGAATTTACTCTGATCTGGAATCATGCGTGCATCAGTGCAATACTTGCATGCAGCTAAGTAAAGTACCAGCAGAATCTCCGCTGAGTCTTTGGTCGTGGCCATCCAAACCATGGTCGAGGATCCACATTGATTTTGTGGACCCGTTCATGGAAAGATGTTTTTTGTCATAGTAGATGCATATTCTAAGTGGATAGAGTGTGTTATTATGTCATCCAGCACGTCTACAGCTACCATTGAGAGCCTTCGTACCATGTTTGCTACTCGTGGTTTGCCTGACATTGTTGTGAGCGACAACAGATCTTGCTTCACAAGTCTTGAGTTCCAGGAGTTCATGAAACTCAATAGTATCAGACATTTGAGCTCAGCTCCATTCAAACCTGCTTCTAATGGTCAAGCAGAGCATGCTGTTCAAACGATCAAGCAAAGTATAAAACGTGTAACTCAGGGCTCACTGCAGAGATGGTTGTCATGTATATTGCTCATATATATATAGTTACAGGTCAAGACCTCTTACACTTACTGGGGTCCTCCTGTTGAACTACTGATGAAGAGAAATCTCAAGACCAGGCTTTCTCTTGTTCATCCTGATTTGAATGATCGTGTTGAAAACAGACGTCAAAGTCAGCAATGGTGTCGTGATCGTGTTGCTGTGTCACGCGACATCTCGGTCAACGATCCAGTTTATGTACTGAACTATGGTCAAGGTCCAAAGTGGATCGCTGGCACTGTTACAGCCAAGGAGGGTAACAGAGTGTTTATTGTCATGCTCAAGAATGGGCAAACATGCAGGAAACACCTTGACCAGGTTAAACTGCAGCACACTGATGAACTGGAACCGAGTGAGGAAGATGCAGTCAGTGACCAACCAACCATTGTTCACTCATCAGAGAACTCTGTTAACATTACTGACTCTGAACCTTCAGTCTCTGATATGGTCATGACCACTTCCATCAGATCGGCTATTCAGCCCTCAGTCTCAACGGGCTCAGAACGCTTGCCCAGAGCCAAAGTTGAACTGAGACGATCAACTCGTGAGAGGAAAGCCCCAGACTGGTTATTAAAATTTTAAAGGGGGGATGTTGTTATGTATTAATGCTTGGGGGTCACCAGACACCAGAGGGTGCCGCGGTCGGAAATCATCGGGCTGTATGCATGTAGCATGTGTGCTTGGTCACCTGTATATAAGCTGTGTGTCTTTGTCACGCAGGCACTCTTGGGCTGGAATAAAGATGGATCTGGTTGCACCTGAGTGAGTTTACAGTAACCAGACTCTTGAGTCATTACAGTATTAAGGAAGAAATGGCCCGTAATCACCTAGAATATTTGCAGTGCCAGGTGACCGAGTGCAAAAGGCAGCAGCAGACATACATCGAACAACGTGAAAGGCACTTAGAGAGAGCCAAAGAGGCAGAAGAACAGCTAAGATAGATAAAGATACCATATCAGGTAGCGCAGAAACAGGGTTACGAGAGGGCAGATCATGGACCTTGTAAAGAAAAGATCCGCCAGTTAACGGCAGAATTAGACAGGGCCAAAGGAATGGTTTGTTTCATGGCACCAGGAGGAGGCGAGGAAGTTTGGGATCCAGAGGGGAATGAGTCAGACGATGGGCCCTGTGTATAGCGAGCATCGGCCGGCTCCTGAGGCACCAGGACCCCCAAAACCGATGTGTCCCTTGAGACAGCAGAAATTCAGCCCACCCCCACCAAATGGTGGTCCGGTACCATTACAGAGTGACTATGTGAGCCCATACACATCGCTTCAGCTACAGGAGATGCTGACGGGTATGGCAAAATTAAAGCCAGGAGGGGATGCCTCCGTTCATTTTGCCAACATAGAGCAGATAGGGGGTATCAATAACTACAGCGAGGAGGAGATAGTGAAGGTAACACTGCTCTCCCTGGAAGGGAAGCTATATCAGAGTTTGTCGACAGCCACCAAGTTAGGTGGAGGAACCCCACAGGGCTTAAAGGAGGAAACCTTGGCAGTGTTCGGGTACAGTCAAGGTAGTCCGTTCTGGCAAGTAGAACAGACTCGGCAGCAAATAAACAAATCACCTGATACGTTTGCAGATTGTGGCCTATTTATGTAAGAGGCACTGGAGGGAATCTGGTACAGGCAGACTTTATAGGGGAACCAGAAACCATTGACTGAGAACCATAATGGCTAATGGTTTGCCATGGCTCAGAGCCAGGGTCAAAGCATGGTTTGACCCAGACAATCTCCAGAACACTAAGGCAAGGGTATTGAGAAGGTTAACGCTAGCTTTTAAGTCCAGACAAGGGGAAGAGGAGAATCTAAAAGAGAAGGTGCACAAAGTAAAAGGAGAGGTTAGGACAAAGAGAGAATGGAGACAAGAGGGAGGTAATGCAGGTCGATCCAGAGAATGTTTTAACTGTGGGAAGTTGGGACACTGGAGTAAGGATTGTAGACTCTCGAGAGGAGGGAAGCCAGGGTACGAGGGTGCTGAGGCAGAAAAAGGCCAAAGGAAGGCAGCCGACGACCCAGTACAGGTTTTAGTGGCCACATTACAGCAGGTTATGGGCACGGGTGGAGAAAAGCTGGACGCAGCAGTGGGAGAAAAGGGACCCAATGCATCGGCACCTCCACCTTGACATTGCACCCAGCCAGAGTACCTGTGTCTGCTCATCTACGATGAGTGGGGCAGGCCATGTGTGGATGTAAAGGTGGAAGCAGTTAGGGGAAGGTATCTGGTAGATACAGGAGCTTCTAGTACGGTTGTCCACTCACCGAATCTGACCACTTCCCCATGGTCGAGCGGAGTCCTATTTACACTGGCTGGTTTTGAGCAGGCTGGGGCAGTGTCAAAACCCTTAACCATAGAGTTAGAACCTAACACAACAAAGTGGGAATGCATTTTAATGAAGTGGGAACAGCCCGGTTCAGGAGTTCTCGGAACCGACTACATGTTGGCACACCATGCCATAATGGATATGAAGAACAATTGTCTATGGGGGGCAGTTCATGCAGATAGGATGGGAGAGATCGTAGTGATTCCCAGGGACAGTACAGACAAAGGCAGCAACTGCGCGATGAAACCGAAAGGGAGTTATGACTTAGAAGGATTAGTCGATAACATTCCGGCCAGATATCAAGGGCATGTACGGGAGAATATGGATGCATTTGCAACACACAAGCATGATTGCAGGAGGGTAACTGGGGTAGAGGTGAAGATAGATGGGGATCTGATGACACGGCCCCAGAAACAGTCTAATTTTCCCCGGGAAGCAGAAAGGGATTTGGAAACTGCTATAAATTCCCTGGTGGATCAAGATGTGTTGAGGACTATAGGCACACACGTAAACTCACTCCTGTGGCCAGTAAAGAAGTCCGATGACTCATGGAGGGCCACGGTAGATTACCGAGTCCTGAACAAAAATATTCCAGCCTGTGCACCCACGGTAGCAGTGGTAGCAGATTTGATAGGGAGTATCCCTGCGGCCGCAACAACTTTTACCGTGCTGGACATTTCACACTGGTTTTGGTCCATTTTCCTGAGCCGGGAGGACCAGTATAAATTTGCCTTTACCTTAAGGGTCACCAGTATACCTGGACATGTCTTCCACAATGGTTGCACAACAGTCCCTCAATCTTTCACCAAGGTATAGGCGAGGCACTAAAAAGTTTTAGTCAGCCAGATCAGTTAGTCCAATATGTGGACGACCTGTTGATGTTCTCTGAAAGTGCGGAGGACCACGGGCCATTATTGAGTGAATTGCTGCATTTGTTGAAAGAAGCAGGTTTTAAGGTAAATCCAAAGAAAGCTCAAGTAGGCCAAGAGGAGGTGCAGTTTCTAGGTTTGACCATTGGAGCAGGAGAGAGAGCCTGAGAAAGGTAGTCCGGGAACTATCTGTTCCTTAGGACGTATCTGGAGTACAATATACATAGATGACCTGGAGGAGGGGACAGAGTGTAGTGTAACAAAATTTGCAGATGACACAAAGAGTAGTGGGAAAGCGGGTTGTGTAGAGGACACAGAGAGGCTGCAAAGAGAGTTAGATAGGTTAAGCGAATGGGCTACGGTTTGGCAGATGGAATACAATGTTGGCAAATGTGAGGTCATCCACCTTGGAAAAAAAAACAGTAAAAGGGAATATTATTTAAATGGGTAGAAATTCGGTGCAGAGGGACCTGGGGGTCATTGTGCATGTTTCCCAAAAGTTAGTTTGCAGGTAATCAGGAAGGCAAATGGAATGTTGGTCTTCATTGCGAGAGGGATGGAGTACAAAAGCAGGGAGGTCCTGCTGCAACTGTACAGGGTATTGGTGAGGCCGCACCTAGAGTACTGCGTGCAGTTTTGGTCACCTTACTTAAGGAAGCATATACTAGCTTTGGAGGGGGTACAGAGATGATTCACTAGGCTGATTCCGGAGATGAGGAGGTTACCTTATGATGATAGATTGAGTAGACTGGGTCTTTACTCGTTGGAGTTCAGAAGGATGAGGGGTGATCTTATAGAAACATTTAAAATAATGAAAGGGATAGACAAGATAGAGGCAGAGAGGTTGTTTCCACTGGTCGGGGAGACTAGAACTAGGGGGCACAGCCTCAAAATACGGGGGAGCCAATTTAAAACCGAGTTGAGAAGGAATTTCTTCTCCTAGAGGGTTGTGAATCTGTGGAATTCTCTGCCCAAGGAAGCAGTTGAGGCTAGCTCATTGAATGTATTCAAATCACAGATAGATAGATTTTTAACCAATAAAGGAATTAAGAGTTATGGGGAACAGGCGGGTAAGTGGAGCTGAGTCCACGGCCAGATCAGCCATGATCTTGTTGAATGGCGGAGCAGGCTCGAGGGGCTAGATGGCCTACTCCTGTTCCTAATTCTTATGTTATATAAGGTCTTTCCTGGAAATAACGGGTTACTGCAGGGAATTTATCGAAGGATATGCAGCAATTGCAGCTCCTTTGTTGAGGCTTCTTAGGAAAGGAGTAGAGTGGGAATGGAGTGAGTTGTCAGGAAACATAGAAACATAGAAACATAGAAACCTAGAAAGTAGGTGCAGGAGTAGGCCATTCGGCCCTTCGAGCCTGCACCACCATTCAATATGTTCATGGCTGATCATGCAACTTTAGTACCCCATTCCTGTTTTTTTCCATACCCTTGATCCCTTTAGCCGTAAGGGCCACATCTAACTCCCTTTTGAATACATGTAATGAACTGCCCTCAACAACTTTCTGTGGTAGAGAATTCCACAGGTTCACAATTCTCTGAGTTAAGAAGTTTCTCCTCATCTCGGTCCTAAATGGCTTACCATTTATCCTTAGACTGTTACCCCTGGTTCTGGACTTCCCCAACATCGGGAACATTCTTCCTGTATTTAACCTGTCCAATCCCGTCAGAATTTTATATGTTTCTATGATATCCCCTCATTCTTCTAAATTTCAGTGAATATAAGCCTAGTCGATCCAATCTTTCTTCATATGTCAGTCCTGCCATCCCGGGAATCAGTCTGGTGAACCTTCGCTGCACTCCCTCAATAGCAAGCATGTCCTTCCTCAGATTAGGAGACCAAAACTGCACACAATACTCAAGGTGTGGTCTCACCAAGGCCCTGTACAACTGCAGTGAAACCTCCCTGCTCCTATACTCAAATCCTCTCGCTATGAAGGCCAGCATGCCATTTGCTTTCTTTACTGCCTGCTGTACCTGCATGCCTACCTTCAATGACTGATGTACCATGACACCCAGGTCTCATTGCACCTTCCCTTTTACTAATCTGTCATCATTCAGATAATAATCTGCCTTCCTGTTTTTGCCACCAAAGTGGATAACCTCACATTTATCTACATTATATTGCATCTGCCATGCATTTGCCCATTCACCTAACCTGTCCAAGTCCCCCAGCAGCCTCCTATCATCCTCCTCACAGCTCGCACTGCCACCCAGCTTAGTGTCATCTGCAAACTTGGAGATATTACGTTCAATTCCTCCGTCTAAATCATTAATGTATATTGTAAATTGCTGGGGTCCCAGCACTGAACCCTGCGGCACCCCACTAGTCACTACCTGTCATTCCGAAAAGGACCCGTTTATTCCCACTCTTTGCTTCCTGCCTGCCAACCAGTTCTCTATCCATGTCAATACATTACCCCCAATACCATGTGCCTTAATTTTGCACACCAATCTCTTGTGTGGGACCTTGTCAAAAAGCCTTTTGAAAGTCAAAATACACCACACACATTGGTTCTCCCTTATCAACTCTACTAGTTACATCCTCAAAAAATTCTAGAAGATTTGTCAAGCATGATTTCCCTTTCATAAACCCATGCTGACTTGGACCAATCCTGTCACTGCTTTCCAAATGCGCTGCTATTGCATCTTTAATAATTGATTCCAGCATTTTCCCCACTACCGATGTCATGCTAACCAGTCTATAATTCCCTGTTTTCTCTCTCCCTCCTTTTATAAAAAGTGGGGTTACATTCACTACCCTCCAATCCATAGGAACTGAACCAGAGTCCATGGAATGTTGGAAAATGACTACAAATGCAGCTACTATTCCTAGGGCCACTTCCTTAAGTACTCTGGGATGCAAACTATCAGGCCCTGGGGATTTATCGGCCTTCAGTCCCTTCAATTTCCCTAACACCATTTCCTGACTAATAAGGATTTCCTTCAGTTCCTCCTTTTCGTTAGACCTTGTATTTCCAGAAGGTTATTTGTGTCTTCCTTAATGAAGACAGATCCAAAGTATTTGTTCAATTGGTCTGCCATTTCTTTGTTCCCCATTATAAATTCACCTGATTCTGACTGCAAAGGACCTATGTTGGTCTTCACTAATCTTTTTCTCTTCACATATCTATAGAAGCTTTTGCAGTCAGTTTTTATGTTCCCTGCAAGCTTCCTCTCATATTCTATTTTCCCCCTCCTAATTAAACCCTTTGTCCTCCTCTGCTGAATTCTAAATTTCTCCCAGTCCTCAGGTTTGCTGCTTTTTCTTCTTATGCCTCTTCCTTGGATTTATTACTATCCTTAATTTCTCTTGTTAGCCACGGTTGAGCTACCTTCCCCATTTTATTTTTACTCCAGACAGGGATGTACAATTGTTGAAGTTCATCCATGTAATCTATAAATGTCTGCCATTGCCTATCCACTGTCAACCCTTTACGTATCATTTTCCAGTCTATCTTAGCCAATTCACATCTCCTACCATCGAAATTATCTTTCCTTAAGTTCAGGACCCTAGTCTTTGAATTAACACTGTCACTCTCCATCTTAATATCTTAATAAAGACACTGCTATCGAGGAGCGTGAAATATTAGATGAAATAGACATAGTGAGAGAGGGGGTATTAAAGGGTTTAGCAGCTTTGAAAGTGGATAGGTCCACAGTTCCGGATGAAATGTATCCCAGGCTGTTAAGCAAAGCAAAAGAGGAAATAGCAGAGGCTTTGACCATCATTTTACAATCCTCTCTGGCTTCAGGTGTGGTACCAGAGGACTGGAGGACTGCTAATGTGGTACATTTGTTTAAGAAGGGAGAAAGGGATAGACAAAGTAATTACAGGCCAGTCAACCTAACCTCAGTAGTGGGAAAATTATTGGAAAAAATCCTGAAGGACAGGATACATCTACATTTAGAAAGACACGGATTAATCGAGGACAGTCAGCATGGATTTGTTAAGGGAAGGTCCTGTCTGACTAACTTGATTGAATTTTTCGAGGAGGTAACCAGGAGTGTCGATGAGATGAGGGCAGTATCATGTAGTATATATGGATTTTAGCAAAGCTTTTATAAGGTCCCACATGGCAGACTGGTCACGAAAGTAAAAGCCCATGGTATCCAGGGGAAAGTGGCAAGTTGGATCCAAAATTGGCGCAGAAGCATGAAGCAAAGGGTAATGGTTGATGGGTGTTTTTGTGACTGGAAGGATGTTTCCAGTGGGGTTCCACAGGGCTCAATAGTAGGTCCCTTGCTTTTTGTGGTATACATCAATAATCTAGACTTGAATATAGGGGGTATGATTAAGAAGTTTGCAGATGATACAAAAATAGGCTGTGTGGTTGATAATGAAGAAAGCTGCGAACTGCAGGAAGATATCAATCAACTAGTCAGATGGGCAGAACAGTGGCAAATGGAATTTAATCCGGAGAAGTGTGAGGTAGTGCATTTGGGAAGAGTTAACAAGGAATGGGAACACACATTAAATGGTAGGATACTGAGAAGTGTAGAAGAACAAAGGGACCTGGGAGTGCATGTCCACAGATCCATGAAGGTAGCAGGCCAGGTAGATAAGGTGGTTAAGATGGCATAGGGAATGCTTGCCTTCCTTAGCCGAGGCATAGAATATAAGAGTAGGGGGGGTTATGCTTGAACTGTATAGAACACTAGTTAGGCCACAGCTGGAGTACTGCATAAGTTCTGGTCACCGCATTACAGGAAGGACGTGATTGCACTGGAGAAGGTAGGAGATTTACGAGGATGTTGCCGGTAGTGAAGAATCTTAGCTACGAGGACAGATTGGATAGACTGGGTTGGTTTTTCTTGGAACCGAGGAGCCTGAGGGGAGACCTCTTTGAGGAGTATACAATTATGAGGGGCCTAGTTATAGTGGATAGAAAGGGCCTATTTCCCTTAGCAGAGGGGTCAACAAGCAGGGGGCATAAATTTAAAGTAATTGGTAGAAGGTTTAGAGGGGATTTGAGGGGAAATGTCTTCACGCAGAAGGTTGTGGGGGTCTGGAACTCACTGCCTGAAAGGGTAGTAGAGGCAGAAACGCTCACCACATTTAAGAAGTACCTGGATGTGCACTTGAAGTGCTGTAACCTGCAGGGTTACGGACCTTGAGCTGGAAAGTGGGATTAGGCTGGATAGCCACTTGTTGGCCGGCTCAGACATAATGGGCCAAAATGGCCTCCTTCCGTGCTGTAAACTTCTATCATTCTATATAATGAGCACCATGCTGCCACCAGGAACCTCATCGAACAGTCTATCGGGGTGCTCAAACAATGGTTCCGATGCCTTGAATGCTCTGGCAGAGCCCTGCAGTACTCTCCTGATCGAGCCTTCCTTTTCGTTGTTGTGTGCTGCATGCTGCACAACCTGGCCATTGAGAAGGCCCAGTCATTGCTACCAGAGAATGCAGATCCATCTCAGAATGAGGAGAAGGAGGAGAAGCAGCAATGGAGGAGGGAGTGTGCCGATGTTGCTTTTGCAAGGGTGGTGTGTCAACGCCTCATTATGCAGCGTTTCCACTAAAGCACATATCATATGGCGATTGGGCTGGACTAACAAAGGGTTATGTGCACAGTGCAGAGCCTACCACTCTGCACGTGGCAAATGAAAAACATGACCAAATATGAACTTTAAAATGACCCATTTATTACAACCCCCAACAACACCCATAAGTACCCACAACCAACAACAACAACAATATATTTATCGAAATAACAATTTGCTATTCACAAATTATAACCCACAACCAGCATCAAGAATATATTTACAAAGTAATCATCTGACCATTTCTCTCCCGATCCCTTCGCCCCCATCCCTGCCCTACTGCTCCTCCTTAATGGGGCCCCAGTGCCTGCAGCAAGACTGGTAGCAGGCTACTCACTCTGCAACACATAGACTGCACATGGCCTTGCAGGACGCCCTCGACCAACTCTGGGCCTGGAAGGCCCGGCTGTAGGCTGCACCACCTCAGGCTGGGAGGCAGCAGTCTCGTATGACTGGGGCACTGACAGTGCCAAGTGCAATGGCGAAGTGGCAGTGCTGGAAACCAGAATGCTCTCATCCTGAGAGAGGACAGCACCTTCCATTTCAACCGACACACTGCCACTCCCCCTGGGCAGTACCTCAGCATCCAGAGCAATCTGCTGGAGAACAGATTTCTGGCCTGCTGCGGCACCGTGAGATCCCCATTGGACTGCGAGAAATCCAGAAACGATGGCAGCTGTCAGTGCTTGCGTAGCATCAATCTGAATGTCATCAAAGCAGACTGAGCCTGCATGAGAGCAGATTGAGATTGTATGCCACCAATCACTGACTCCATTACAGCAGTAAGCCATAGTGTGGCTTCAGCCTGTGCTGAAATAGCTGCTGCCACCTCACCCATGACACGCGGCATGAGGTTCGGGTCCCTAACATCTCTCTGCGAGTCTACCATCCTTTGGAAGCTGCCATGGATGAGCTCGAAGCTGTGCTGAGAGACGCACGCAATGCTGGAGGTGGGTTCATCCAAACCGCTAGCAAGTGCGTCCATGCATTTGGGCACCTTGCCATAGTACCCATAAGCTCACTGAGCATGCCCCCTGACCATTTGGCCATAGTCACCACATTGAGGTCCTCATCTGAGTCCTGCTGAGCAGAACTCACGCACGAACTCACCCTCTGGGAAGCAGGCCTTTGAGATTCCCTTGCCTCATAGTGTTGCTGCATGCCACTGGGTCCCGGAGCATCACCCTCATCAAATCCCTGGAACATTGCCTCCTCCACCGACGTCGTCTCCCCATAGTTGGGGGTAGCTTGTTTGAGGTGACTGCATCTGTGCTGGTGTCTCCTGTCCTTCATCTTCATCTTCCTTGCCGCTCCCACTGGGAAGCTGAGGGACAGGCTGCTGCTGCGCTGGCTCATCATCTGAAAGCATAAAGGCACAAGAGTGTGGTTAAGTTCAGAGACGGGTGCAGGAAGGGAGCAGGGAATGAAGGTGTTTTATATGCAGACTATAGATATACTGTCTGTGTAGTCACTGCATAAATGCATAAGATGGAGACTTGTTTACCTGATGTACTGTCAATAAGGTTTACACTGTGTATATACTATGCTGGCACCACGAGAGGGTGCAACTGGTGGAGACCGGGGTTTCCTGCCCTGGTGGCAGGGGCTGTATAAAAGGGGAGCCACCATGCGGCTGCCTCACTCTGGAGTTACGAATAAAGGACCAAGGTCTCTACAGTTTGAGTACATCACATTGCCTCATGGAGTCATTCATAAGTGCATTACAGACATAACAACTGGTGACGAGAATACGGACTTTCACGCGATTATGGCTATCTTTGGCACACTAAAAGACTTCGCAGAGGGTGATGATTGAGATGCCTTCATGGAAAGGCTCGAGCTATATTTCGTGGCAAACGACCTGGCAGGGGAGACGGACGCATCGGCGGAGAAGCGCAAGGCTATACTGCTGACCAGTTGTGGGCCCGAGGTCTACTGCCTCGTCAGGGACTTGCTGGCACCCATGAAGGCCAAGGATAAGACATACGATGAGCTGACAGAACTAATTCGCAAGCAACTAAAACCAAAAGAGAGCATCCTCATGGCCAGGCACAGATTCTACACTCACCGCAGAGTTGAGGGCCAGGAGATTGCAAAATATGCTGCCGACCTCAGGAGACTTACGGCACCGTGTGATTTTGGCACGCACCTCAACTAAGCATTGCGAGACATCTTCGTTATTGGAATTGGCCATGAGGGCCTCCTTCACAAGCTATTATCTGCCGACACCACAGTCAACCAGCAGAAGGCCATCAGCATCAATCAGGTGTTCATGACCTCGACCTGCAGCACCAAGCAAATTATTTATCCTGTGGACTCAAACCCGGCAAGTAATGTACACAGAATGGTGCCTTTCACAGGCAAGACTGTAGAATGTGGTTCTGCCCAGGGCAGAGAGCACAGACCTCAGGGTTCCAGAACCCAGAGTCCACCAAGGGGTGCTAATCGAATAGCACCATGCTGGCGTTGTGGAGGAAACCATAGAGCTCACCAGTGTCGGTTTGCTGAGTACGTATGCAAAGCCTGTAACACGGAGGACCACCTCCAGCGTATGTGTAAAAGAAACACGACTCACCATCCAGCAGAGGAGTCGGTAGATGACTTTGAATCCAGTGGGGAGTATGATGATTTGGCCAGAGAGGCAGCTCAGCCCCAAGAAGAAATTATGGAGTGTATACCTGCACCACCGATTGTCCTCCAGTGAAGATGGAAGTCGAGATAAACGGCGGTCCAGTCTTCATGGAAGTGGACACGGGAGCGAGCCAGTCAGTGATGAGCCAGGATGCCTTTAAGAGGCTATGGAATGGAAAACGACCCGAGCTGGTTCCAGTACAGGAAAAGTTGCGCACCTACACCAAGGAGCTGATCCCAGTCCTTGGTAGTGTGGATGTAAGTGTAACCCATAATGGCATGGTGCACAAGTTACCTCTGTGGATTGTTGTAGGTGATGGTCCAATGCTACTCTGAAGAAGGTGGATGGGGAAGATCAAGTGGAAATGGGAAGACCTCTTCACTCCAGCAATCGATATCCCCCGTGCTCAGAGGCAGAACAAAACCTCACCTTCACTTGGGCCAGGCACCAGAGAACAGACAAGCGCAGCACTTGAGGCACAAACCGTCCATCACGACTGCATGGCAATGAACCGACCGGAATGACCTAAAAGTACCTTCCCAGCTCCAGTGGCAGGACTCCTGGGGAGGAAGATCGAATTCACAGGCGCTCTTCCAGCTTTTGTAGCAGAAGCGCGGGAGAGAAGGATCAAGGCAGTCGACCTCAAGGACAGAGGCAAGATGGCGTCCCTGCTGCAGCGAGGTGCAGCATGTCTGAAAAAAAAAGATGGCCGCAGCAATACCACGAGGTGCAACACTGAGGGACCAACACGTGGTGTCTAACAAAGGATTTGATTGGGGTAAAGCCAGCAGGGTTCTCTTAAAGGAGACCTGCAACCAACTGAACTTAAAGAGACATTGTATGCATGGCATCACTGTAACGAACCGATTAAGATTGTGAACAAAATGTTGTTGCGAGATGTTGGTACTATTCCTAATGTAAAGAACAAAATGTTGTTGCGAGATATCCGGAATAGAGGGTCCCCTAAAGTAGCAAGCGAGCGTATTTAGGAGGGTAAAGGTGCTGATCCTGATGCCCTGCCCCAAGTGTCCCCACAAGTTATAGGTCAGCGACCTCAGGAGGGTGAAGGCACTGATCCTAATACCCTGCCCCAGGTCTATCCCACGCTGCAGGCACCCAATGGCACTATTTGCCACAGACCTGGCAACGAAAACAGCACCAATACGTGCAGTCGGCCGTCGTTGCCCACCACCCGGGTGAAGACGGCGCAGCCCCCAGACCCAGTCGCTACCTCGGCCATGTCCGGGAGCATAAGGTCCGAACCAACAAGTTCCCCAAACGGGACCTGGAACAGCCAGGTTCCCAACGCCATTAGAGAGCAGGCAGAAGATTCTGCAGCCCTCAAAGGAGGACAGAGAGGCCACACACATCTGTGGCTCTGCCCACCACTAGGCAATGGCAAAGGTACTGAATCCTGGCAAGGTGAGCGAACCAAGCCCACCCCGCTAGGAGGGGACGCAGCGCCACCATCAGACGACTAGGACTCTGTCCGGTTGCTCTGGAACCAGCGACCTCACATACCTGTACTGCTACCTCAGTACTGACCATGACTGATCCATGAATGCAATCTACCCAATCCTGGCGCACGACCGTAAAATGTAACGAATGTAAGTCACTGAACCAAGGTGTCACGATACAAACTTTTTTTCTTCCTTTCTTTGTACTTGCACTGTGTCTGATCCTGTATGTTAATGTAACGGGCCTGCTGCACTATCTCGCTGTGGGGGCGGGGGTGGGGTGGAAATGGATGTATGTAGCCATGGACATACACATGGATCACACCCAGAACCTACTGGAACCTCCACTGCATCATCGAACCATCCAAACAGGTAACCACTACCCAACATTGTGGCAAAAGGACTTGGGGATTTACAGGGAGAGAGCCAAGCCAAAGCACAGCCAAGGTGCAAGGGCTTTGGCACTTAAGTCTGGGGAGAGCTAAGCCAGAGCACATAGTACAAAGTTAATCTGCACAAAGGACTTGGGGGAGAGTGATGGTATATATGCAGACTATAGACATACTCTCTGTGTAGTCACTGTATAAGTGCATAAGATGGAGAGTTGTTTACTTGATGTACTGTCAATAAGGTTTACACTGTGTATATACTATGCTGGCACCACTAGAGGGTGTAACTGGTGGAGACCGAGGTTTCCTGCCCTGGTGGCAGGGGCTGTACGAAAGGGGAGCCACCATGCGGCTGCCTCACTCTGAAGTTACGAATAAAGGACCAAGGTCACTACAGTTTAAGTACAACACATTGCCTCGTGAAGTCATTCATAAATACATTATAGACATAACAGAAGGCACTACACTTTAATGCAAAATGGGAAAGGCTTGTGGTTTGAGGCGGAATTGGCATGAGGGAAAAGGGAGAGGAGAGGAACATACCATTGCTGTCCCCATGGGGGTCGGGGTGGTTGTGTGCTGCAGCTCCTATGACTTGTGGGCCGATGATCTCCTGGACTCATTGTTTCAGGTCAGTGAGGGGCCTCAGGTCTGTCCTTTCTTGCTCCTGTCTATTGTGTGCCAGTTTGGCCTGCAAGAAAAAAAAGCCTTTAAGTGACTGTGCAGCACATGTGGTTGTCACGTGCATACCGTAGTTGAATAGCTGTAAATGTAGGCAAGTGTTGAGATGTGGATGTGACTTTTAGCAGTTGAACACATTTTGTGTGCGAGTGCTGGGATGTGGCATTTGAGAGTCTCTACAAATAATTGTGTTGACATTGTGGCATGCAGAGGTTGTGGAAGAAAGTACTCACACTGACCACCGAGTGACGTCATTGCATCACTGTCCTGTCCAGCACGCTCCTGGAAGACACATATTGTGCTACATCCCTCCATAGACGCCCGTAGGTGGCTAGCATTGGCCTCCTACCAGTCTCAGGGAACATAGTCGCCTCTCCACCGCCTCCACAAGTGCCTGAAGGGCATCATCGCTAAAGTGCATGGCGCGCAGACTTCGTACCTGAGCAGCCATGTTGCTCCTTCAACACCAACAGCAAAGATGGAATGGTGAGTTTGAGGTTGTGTGGCATCATAGCCCCTCCCCTTAAAGGTCCAGTTGGAGCCAGCATGTCTGATGAGTCTGGACACGAGCACAGCTGAAATTGATTGGCGCTAAAGGTAGGGCTGTGCTTGGCGATACTATCGCCCTAAGACGTGTGCAGCACTTGATTTGGTGCTACAATCCCCTCTTAGAGCGGTAAAAATCAATTTTCCAATTGCCCGTGCTAAATTTTCCAATTGCTCAGCGCTAAATTTAACGCCCAGGCGATGTTAGCGCCTCAAAATGATCGATAATCAATTTCCCCCCATATATTTGAAATGATTATCCTTAATATTAAATCACGCCATGGCCTTGCACTCCCCGTAACCTCCTCTCGCTACACTACTTCCTCCAAACTCTCCATTCCTTTGACATCAGCCTCTTGTGCATCCATCACTCCCTCCCTTTGCCCCATCATTGTAACTTCTGCTGCATGGGTCCCACTGTCTGAAATTCTCTACCTCTCCATCTTCCTATTCCCTTTAAGGCCCTCCTTAAAACTTGGCCACCTCCTAAATCTCTGTTGACTCAGTGCCTGTTTTCCTCACACCTCTGAAGCACCGGAGAATGTTTTAATATTTTAATGGCGTTTTATAAATGTTAAATAAAAATTGCTAGCTAATGCTGTTGTTTTGGTTTTTTTATGTAACACTAGCTTTTATTGTGAATTTGTATTGTTAAGGAAAATGTGTTCTGTCCCAATAAAGCCAAACTGGTTTATAATCCCAGAGCCAAAAGTGCCACTGGAGGTTCATATTTCCAGAAGGCATTGCTGCCCTGGAAGGCCCATCTAGTGCAATCTATTAGCCATGAGAATCTTCTTATCAGCTTTTTACTGATGTGGGGAACCTGTAAACCCATGATGAGATGCATACACTTGCATACATGTCAAGTGCTGAGCTTCAATGTCCTAAAGTCCGCAGGGCTGAGCATCACAGCTTAGTTGCTCAGAAGCACTTGCCCAGAACCTCCACAGCTAACCCAGCAAAATTTACAGGGTCAGGGGTCAGCTTCTTCATTTCCATGGCAATGGCAGGTGTCAGTGCCACTAGGGATGTATTTTGGGTGCCCAACTGCTGAAGGGACCATAGAGTTTAGCTGAACACTGGTGATCCAGGTGATGTCATGGTGACAATCTGCACCCAGCAACACCCTTAGTATGGGGCCTGCTTTAAAATATATATTTTTAATTATTATTATTTTCTTTGCGGGTCTAGGCTAAGATCCCAGGCTGGGTCCTCACACGGACTATTGGTGAGTCAGGCGTATCTTTGATCAACCTACGGTGGGTCCCTTTGATGGTTAGAGACGCAGGAACCCAAATGTAAGGTTTGCCCACCCCAAAACTTGTTCTGTACTGCATTGATGGTGAAGTTCCACCCTCAAAAGGCCAATTAGAAACTCCAATGCAAGGCCCATCATACCTGGCATAATTTACAGCCCTTCCGGTGGACTCATGTCAAAGTTATGGTGGGAATGTGCTGGCAGGACTGGATTTTCACACACCATTTGTCTGTTGTATTGTCACATCCAAGCTGTATATTCATGTCACATGTATTGCCCTAACTGCACTGCAATAATAATGTACTCTCTGTTGATTCATGTGCTCTGTTCAGGAGTGCAGAGGCCACGGCTGGAATCTTCCCAGCCCTGCAAGTGTGGATTTGGAAGTGGGCCCACTGTCAAAATGGCCCTGATTGACAGCGGGTCAGGATCTCACTCGGAACCCACCTCCATGTGAATTTCTCACCTGTCAGATCTGCATTCGGATAGCAGTCCGTCAGCAAGGGGCAGGACAAGTAATTAACATTATTAAAAGGTATTAAATTGCTAGTTAAGAGGTTTAAAAGCAGGCATTTACAATTTTACCAACCTTTTGACAGGTTTGCCGTCCCTCGTGTTTCACGCCAGGTTCTCAGTACTCTATTGCTTTGGCTAGTTGACAGCTGCAGAAGTGGTATAAAAGCTACCATTTCACAGCTGTTCACTTTCCAATGTCAGAAGCTGAAGCTTTCAGGTTTTGGAAGAGACTTTTGAGCTGTATGCACTTTGGAAGTGCTTGCAGTGAACTCTCTATTCACTGTCACCTCTTTGGAGCAATCTCTCTCATCATTGACATGTCAGGGGAGCTTGGGGTGTGGGTTCGAATCCACACTCCCCTGAGGTTCTGTACGTGCGATTTATGAGGGTGGGTGAGTAACGAGGCACCAGACACAGTGGGTAAGAGTACAAAATGGCTAATGTTGTTTATTTAGAATAGTAAACACAAAGATAGAGGGCATAGGAAGAGGTCGTAAATAACAGTAATGGCACAATCTCACTCAACAACACGAAAAATTCTCGCGACAGGGAAGGGGAAGATAAGAGGTTGAAACATTCCACCCACACACAACCCCACCTCCCACTTCCACCCTTCTTACCAATTCCTATCCTAAATTGAGTCTGTGAGGGGGTTTGGGCGATACTCACAATCCTATCAACTCAGGGGTTCTGGGGGCATTTATTTCAGCTCGGGGTCCCTCTGGGGCGGGTTTTAAGTTGTTGGTCGGTTCGGTTTTCCTCCTCGATGTTGTGTCGGTTTCTTCTAATTACCTCTCGGTTGGCTCCTAAGCAAAAAAGCTGCTGGAGTTAAGCATTCCTTCCCCAGAGCGAGGGCCTGTCAAGAGCTGACTCAACTCGCCTTTAACTCAGCTCAACCACAACGAAAACTGACTCCCATCTTCTTAACTCAACCCTACAACTCAATGCAAAAAGCTGACTCCAACCTCCAACCTCCTTGTGTGTTTTTGCAGCTTTTCTCATAGTCCGTTCATCTTCACGCCAAAACTGCATGCCATTGTCTTGGGTCTTCCATGAATAAAATGGGGTGTGAATGGCAGTTCGATGTGTATCGATCTGTCTGGAATGGGAGATTAGCCACACCTCCTGTATCCTGTCACTCGCTGATGGGGTGAATGAAGATGATTGTTCACTATCTCGACAGAGGTGCCACTCTGTCTGGGCTGGCCAAAATGATTGCATCAGACCTGTGGGCCTTTGCTTAATTATTCAAATTGATACCCTTTGTGTTGCCTTGTGTATTACTGGGGAGATTTTGCCTGGACATGTTGCCTCTTCTGTGAGGGTTTTACACGAAAAGCTGGAGAAATGTTGTTTTAAAAATATAAAGTTGGCTTGTATCCATTTTCCTGGAAGAACCGAATATACACTCTTCCCCCTTACGGTAGCTGGCTTATCCCCCGTCCGGTTCCGTGCCCCTGCAACACTGTCTGTTACTGTACAGGGTGGCCAGAGTCCCATCATCCTCTGCAGTTTACAGGCTGTTGGCTGCAGTTGGTCATTTTAAACATGGTATCTTCCCATTCTCCCTGCCACATGTCTCCGTGGTTGGTTTTGCAGAACCTTACAGTCCCCCGTTAAAACACTCTGTCTCAGGGTGTTTTCAAAATGTGAAGCAAAACCTTTTCCCTCTCACAGAGCCAATCTTGCCCAAATCTTACCTAAACCCACGATAAAACATTAAAATACACCAATGGTATTCATACATTTGGAATCAATACAATACTGAAAATGTAAAAATGCTTCTCAACCAATACCCTTCACCAAAATCATAATAGTACATAGTATCACACATCATAGTATTACAGATAGGGAGGTTGGACCTTTTACAAGGTACAGACTTTTCTTCACAGTGCAATACATTCGGCTCGTACAATCAGTCCCGTCATACTGCATAGATTTTGCTAGCCCTCCCTTTTCGTTTGGCCTTTGACTTGGCCTCCCGTATAGCTTTCTCAATTTTTAAATGACGGCCCTTTCTCCTAAGCTGGCAGCGGATCGGCAGCAAATCAGCTACGATCATCAGCTGTGCCGCTACCAGGGCGTGAGAGAGGATGCGGTCCCAGGCCGGGACCTCTACGTCCAACCCCCAATCCCACCAGGGCCTTGAATTTAAGTCAGCTAACTGGGCTCACAATTTTACTGTTTTTTTTTGTTGTAGGGTGAAATAACGTTTCTGGGAATTTTGTGCTGCTTTGAACAGATCTGTCAGGTGCTCTGGTAAAAATGGAATGTGGTATCTGAAATGTGCTACATAATTGTCCATGCTATTAATCATTGATGCACCGGTGTTGAAACCGGTAAAAACATAATTCCAGATCCCTCTTCTGTGTATTTTTTGGTTTGACGTTGTCTTTGGGTTGTAGACGGTACAGCAAAGTTCAGTCAGGGCTGTGGGCAGGGGCTGTCTGGGGCGTGCGCTTAACTCGGTGGCGTGGATGGAGCTGGGATGGCTTACTATGCATGCGACCATGCTCCGGTCCCATCCCATCCCCTCCCCTTCATCCTGCCACTGTCGGGTGAATGCTATGGAGATGCCTGCTGGACATATCTTCTCTGATCCCCACACACACTCCTAACTCCGCCTCCCACCATTTATCCCAACACACACTCACTCCCCTCTGAGTGCCCGTGATGGTCAAATAGCCAAAATCGAGCTCGTAGAATGTCCTGAACATTTCTCAAAGGAGAGCTGTTTCTCGAAGGTGCTGTTGTCGAGTCTCTCCCAATCTGCAGCCGGGTTTCCCATGTCCTTGCTCAGCTTCCTGAGCCACCACCACCTTCCCACCGGGATGTGCCCCTTACAGGTCAGGCGAACCCTCTTCCCAACCACTACCCTAACCCGGGATGCGGTCACCTCAATGCTGGGGCAGGAGACTGAGGCTTCCCCATACGTGACCCCGGGGTGGTTGGAGTATCTCGTGGAATTGGACCCCAACCACCCTGGCCACCTTCCCCTGTGGGTATATATTGCGGTCCCCTCTACCCCTGGTGTCCCTTCTCCTGTGGTGACAGTCGGTGCCTGCCCCCCTGAGCATCCAAAAATAATGGCTTCTTCAGTCTCTCCCCGGTAGCCGATGCACATTCTGATGTAGGTGCACAGGAGCAGGATTTTCCTCATCTCTGGCTCCTCTTCTGAAAGACAAAACCTCATTTGGTTCAAAAACCCTGAGCCCCCTGGCTCATCCCTCCCCCATTTTCCACTCTGTCGACACCTCACAGTACCCCTGCACGGGTTTAAACTGTGTGTGCCTATCGGTCTGGCCACAAATCGCAATTTTACTGTGGAAGTCAAGGGGTTTCAACTAATAAACACTTGAAACAACAAACAAACCTTACACAAAAGAGGAGTGAGAGAAAAAAAATAAGTCCAGGCTCCCTATCCCATTGGCTCAAAAGCCTCACTGTTATACTCCCTATATTGCAGAGGCCACCTGAGCCCCACTACACTAGAGAAAACTTATATATATATCTGTACACACCGACTGCTTTTCTTTTTAACCTGCTTGCCACCCTTCCCGGGTGGCTGTGCTAATCCCTGGGACGCTCCTTGGTTTTCCTTTTATGCGGGGGAATGTAGGAGGGAGACCACCTCTCCTTTGGCCTCTTGGGCCGGACCGACCTCTGCAGCCCCTCTGTCTCCCCGTCAAGGTGTCCCCTGAGCTTCAGGTGGTGCTTTCTGGGCTGGTACAGCCCCTCATCCCCTCCAGGGATGGCTCACTGCCCTCGGGAGCAACGAAAATTCCCCCGGCAGGCTCCTCACTGCCGGGGACTCTCGTATCCTCTGGGGGCTTTGGGTTGTACAAGGGTTCCACCCGAAACCACTCGCAGCTGATACTCTCACAGCGTTTCCTCAGTTCTTCTAGGGACCACTCACTACTGGGACCTGCCGCCACCCTTTCTCCTGCAGGCTCTGGGCTGTCTGCAACAAAGGCTAGGCTATCCCCGACAGGCTCCTCACTGTCGGCGGCCCCTTCCTCCGGTACAACCCCTTCCCTGTCAGGAGACTCTCGTTCTTCCAGGGACCACTCACTGCTGGGACCCGCCGCAACTATCTCGCTTGCAGGCTCTGGGTTGTCCGCACCGAAGGCTAGGCTAGCCCCGACAGGCTCCTCACTGTCGGCGGCCCCTGTCTCCGGTACAATCCCTTCCTCATCAGGAGACCTTGGCAGCGGGGTCACGTCCAGTGACTGGCTGCCTGCCCTGCGCAGCCCTTTTCCCCTAGTGCCTCTCGGGAAAGTAAAACAGGCTGCTAGGGACGGTGGCACCCTTGGCTGCGGAGTCTGAGCGGATCTCCTAACGGGTGGAGGTGAGTCCTCGTCCCATATGTAAGGTGGGAATCCCCCTTCCTGTGGGTCCCAAATCTGTGGGTAGTTTGTACCTGTGAAGCAACTCACTGTTCCTTGTGGTGGGATCGGTGGGACTGCAGTGGTGTGCTGGGGGCCTGGGCTTCCCGTTGGGATTATCCCTCCGGGCTGCCCTTTCCCACAAGGTTTTGCCTTGTTGGGGTTAAACAGTTTACATTGGTTAATGTGAAACCATTTAACCCGGCGGGGCATCTTGACCGCGTATACCATGGGGCTTGCCTTGTCGACAATGCTGTAAGGCCCCATGTATAGTGGCTCAAAGACTCCCACCCTGGCAAAGTTGCAGACCATGACCTCGTTCCCCACCTGCCACTCGTGGTGTTTGCTCGGTTCCAGCAGCAATCGGTTGGTCTGATGCTGCTTCCCCATGTTAGTGGCTGCCTGCCAGTGAATCTGCTTGAGGTGCTCCAACAGACTCTTGGTAAAGCTGATAGAGAATTCAAACAAGCAGGCTGTGAGAAAGCACAGACCCTCAGTCAGAGCTGCTATGTGAGTGGGAGCATGTTGCATTAAGTCATCAATCAACTTGACATTTCAGGACCTTTGGCAGCGAGCCAATTAAAGGTTAACAGAATATCAATTGAGCCAATAAGGTCAAAGAAGGCGAGTTCTTTTCTGTAAATTGATCAGGTATAAAAACAGCC
The DNA here is from genome assembly GCF_044704955.1 of Pristiophorus japonicus. Lineage (NCBI taxonomy): Eukaryota > Metazoa > Chordata > Chondrichthyes > Pristiophoridae > Pristiophorus > Pristiophorus japonicus. The sequence goes on along the minus strand of NW_027254539.1, from coordinate 100,775 downwards.
ATGTTTTGCCATGTGTCTCAGAAGGACAAAGGCCTGGCTTAAAGCCAAGAGCTTGTTGCAGCTGCCAGAATAAAGTTACGTTAAACCTACAACCGGTGTTCGCATTTCATTGAAAATTAAGAGATCTAACAAAAGCGGTCCCTATTCACCTCGATTACCTGAGCTTTCGTCAGGACCGGGGCAAGTACATGGGTGGGGGTTCGCATAGCTCTTCCAGTCATGAGAGCTCGTATGGGGAATACCCCATGCTTTTCGACTGGCTGGCCCGGATCCCCATCAAAACCAGGGGCAACCGCTCCAGCCACCTCTGCGGGGAATCCCCAGTCTCCTTCCTGAGTTTTTCTTTCAAGGTCCTATTCATACGCTCCACTAGCCCCAAGGACTGGGGGTTGTAGGCGACGTGTCACTTCCCCTCAATCCCCAGCACCTTAAGGGTTGCCTGCATGACCTGTCCCGTGAAGTGGCTCCCCCGGTCGGACTCCACGTACTGTGGAAGTCCCCACCTGGAGAACACCTCCCTAACCAATATCCTGGCGGTCCCCGCTGCTGTGGCTGTTCGGCAAGGGAAGACTTCAACCCACTTTGTGAAAGTGTCCACCAAAATCAAACAGTACCGGTACCCTCCCTTAGCCACAGGTAGGGGCTCTATGTAATCGATTTGTATTGATTGTATGGTCCCTCTATCCTCCTTGCGTGTCCTAGAGACACCTTTCTTTTCTGGGGATCTGGATTATTGGTTGCACAGACAAGACAGTTCACTCAAAATTCACGAGTGTCTTCCTGGAGCTGGGGCCACCACCCGACCTGTTCCACCCATTGCCAGGTGACCTCCGGTCCGGGGTGTCCAGATCCAGGGCCTGCATGGGCCAGCTGAAGGAACTCCCTCTGGTGCTGCTGGGGCACTATCCACTGCTCTCCTTTAAACAACATCTTCTGCCTAACATGGATGCCTGTGCCTCCGTAAGGTCCTTCGACCTTTTCTCCCGCAGTCAGCTTGTCCATGACGGACTTGAGGACGGGATCTCGTGCCTGTACCTGCTGGAGGTCCGGGGCTAAAGCCACCTCTGCGCTCCCTTGTGCCCCTATCCACCCTGGATAGCTGCTATGGGGCCTGCCTCGAGCGGGTTCCACTTGGCTCCCGTTCGGGCTCCCTCTTTGGCCAGTTGATCTGCCTTTTGGTTCCCTGCAGCCCTGGGCTCATGTTTGTAATGGGCCTTTACTTTGTGAATGCAAATGTCTGCCCCGGTCCCTACTGCCTGCATGATGTGCTGCAGTAGGGGTTTTATGGCCATGGACTTACCGTCTGCAGATGTATACCCACGACGGGACCAGATGGCTTGGTGCTCCATGCAGGCATTGCAGGTGAACATACTATCTGAACAGATAGTATAAGGCCGTGGGAATTCATCGGGGTGGGTGACTACATACATGACTGCCGACAGTTCAGCATGCTGGGCGCTCATGGTGGTTGGGAGCTTTATGGCCCTGGCAATGCCTGCCTGGGGATCGTAAATCCCGCACCCTGTGAGCCTTTCCCCCGCTACCACCATGCTGGACCCGTCAACATAGATCTCCCGGTCGTCCCAGACCCCCTCAACGGAGCAACGGTGGGCTTTCCCGGGGTACAGCATGTTGGCTGCCAGTCGGGGCTCACACATCCCTTTTACTCTCAAATCCATCTGTGAGAGCAGGAGGGTCCAGCGAGCAATGCGTGCGCTGCTCACTGTCCCATCCTTAATTCTCCCATCCAGCAGCATCTGAGTGGGGGTGTGATCAGTGAGGATGGTGATTGGGGACACTCCTGTAAACACCTGCGACCACTTCACAGCCCAGTGGGTGGCCAGCAGGTGCCTTTCACAGTTTGAGTAACCCCTCTCAACCTCAGTGAGGACCCTGGAGGAGTAGGCCACCGGCCTCAGCTGGCCGTGCTGCTGTTGCATCAGCACAGCACTTAAGCTATCCCCGCTGGCTGCTACCTCCAGGAAAAATTCCTCGCCCTCATCGACCGCTCCCAGGGCCGGAGCTTTCTGCAGCTCTCCCTTGAGGTGGGTAAATGCTGCATCACAGTCCTCATCCCACTCCCACTCCACGCCTTTGCGCGGGAGCCAGAGTAGGGGTGCTGCAATGGCTGCGTAATCCTCAATGAAGTCCCAGCAGTAACCGGTCAGACCCAGGAACGACCTCACCCCTGTAACTGTAGTCAGAGCCAGTAACTCCTGAACTGCCCTCCTCTTAGCCTCATCAATGGCTCTCTCCCCTGTCCGCACAGTCAGCCCCAGGAATTTTACCTCTGTCTGACCGATCTGTGCTTTCTTAGGGTTTACTTTAAAACCCTCCTCATGCAGCAGTCCCAACAGCTCTGCCAGCAGGGACCATGCTCTTCCTCCAAATCGGAGAATAGCAGCAAGTCGTCCACATACTGGACTAGCTGTCTGGGTCTGCTGAACTCTTTCAGGCAGTTGGCCATACATTGATGAAAAATGCTCGGGAAGCCCTGGGGAAGACAGTTCCAGGTATATTGCTGTCCTTTGAATGTAATGGCGAATTTGTACTGGTCCTCCCACCGCAGCGGGATGGACCAGAACCCATTCGAGATGTCCAGCACCGTAAAGACGGCTGCGGGCGCGGGGATGGCTGTGACTAGGTCGGCTACGGCTGCCACTGTGCGCGTACAGGCAGGGATATTTTTATTGAGGACTCGGTAGTCCACCATGGCCCTCCAAGAATTGTCCGTTTTCCTAACCGGCCAAAGTGGAGAGTTCACATGTGTGGCTATTGGTCACAACACTCCCTGTCTGACTAGAGATCCCAATGCGACCTCTAGGTCTGCTTCAGCCTCCCTGGGAAAATTATACTGCTTCTGGGGCTTAGACATGGGGTCCCCATCTACTCTGACCTCGACACCATTTACCCGTCCACAGTCATGCTTATGCCTGGCAAATGCTGCCAGGTTGGCCCGCACAAATGCCTGATAGATCATCGGGGTGCCGTCTACCAGAGCGCCGAGGTCATATCCCTCCTTCGGCTTTACAGTGCAGAGGGAACCCTTCCCCTGTTTCCCCTGGATGACTGCTGTACTTTCCCCCTCCCCGGTGTCAGCTGTGCCCCACAGACAGTGGTTCCTCAGGTCTACCAGAATTTTCTGGCCGCTGAGGAAATCTGCCCCTAGGATCCTTTACCCACTCCCTCCCACGGCAGAAGGACACACTTCCACATGGTGTGGAGGGTGCCTATGTGTATCTGCAGTGGTTTGGAGAAGAAGCCCTTGCGTTCTTCTCCAGTGAAGCTGGTTAGGCAGTAGGGGATCCCACTGGATAGGGGTGAGGTGGTCAGGTCGTCTACATGAACCAGGATGCACGAGGCCGCTGTGTCCAGCAGATACTCCCCCCCGGACCCCCTCAACCCCCATCATGACACGTGGTCTGCTCCACGCATCATAGGTGACCGGGCAGAGGTACACGGGTTTCTTGGGGTCTAGTCATTGGGGGGTGTTGGTCTGGGCCTGAAGGAATTCGCCCCCGGTCACAGCTGCGACCTTCCCAGTCTGGGTAAAGAGTGCCTGCAGAGCCGCGAGGAGACCCTCGAGTGGGGCGGCAGGGCTGGGCACAGCTCGTGGCCGTGGGGACTGGGGCTGAGGTTGGGGCCTGTGGACCTCTCTTTTTCTGCCTCGGATCCTGGCATTCCCTCCTCATGTGCCCGTCTTCCCGCACCCGTAGCAAACCCCCTCTCTGTCTGCCGGCCAATTCCCTTCTTGCCTCCACTCTCTCTTATCAGAGCCGGGGCGGATCTCACACACCTTCCCCTTGGTGGGTTTCTCCCCACCCCCCCGATTCTGCCATTGCGAAAAGAGAGGGTCAGCTGCCTCAGCACTGTCCCCTCTGTGGCTTGGGGGTCTCTGAAATCGAACCACAGGTTGGCCTGGGCACGCAACTCCGGTAGGCTGTTTGCCACCAGTGCACGCAGCCAGCGACCACGTCGGTGTGCATCCAGCTGGGTTCTGTCCAAATTCCCCCCCACTGGTTTCCTCATACACTGGCCACAGTCGATCAGTGAATGCCTGGGGGGGTCTCCCCAGGTCTCTGGACAGTGGCCTGTACCCGGTCGAACGGACAGCCATCGTTCAACCGCATGGCCTCCAGGATATCCTCCTGGAGAGCGGCCACTGTTCGCTGACCCCTCTTGCTCTCAGCAGAGAGAGCCTGACACAGGGCTGGGTCCAGTGAGAACAGCAGCAGTTTTCTCCGTTCGGCCTCATCGCAGTAATTTATGTCTCCTACCTGCTCTACTTCCATAAAGTGAACAGAGGAGTCTCCTTTTCGGGTAAGTTTATTCACATGGGCCACCATCTGCCGCAGCTGGGTCGCACTGTGGGGAAGCACGTATTGGTTCTGTAGGGGACCCTCAGCCTGACCCACTGCGGGTGGTCCGAATCTACTCTGCCTGATGGGGCACATTGGGGCTGGTCCCGAAGGTTTAGATTCCAGCATTTCACCCTGCCTCTCCTCCGGGATCCCCAATGGGGCTGTGGGAGAGGGCCTGTAGGATTCTTCCTCCCTATCCTCCTCCCCACAGCCTGTTTCACTATGCTCCCCCTTCCGCACCTCAGCTGGGCTGATAAGGCACACCACTCCTTTACTGGGTGCCTTGCTTTCAGCCCAGCCAAGGGCTTTTGCCTCAGCTAGGGCCAGAGCTTTGGTGTCAGGCCGGGTGGGGATTCGAGTCTCGGGCACTTCCAGAGCTTTTGCTCCGGCTAGAATAAGGGCTGCTTTGGCTTCAGCCAGAGCCAGGGTGAGCCAATCAATTTGTTCCTGAAAGGAACGATGATCCGCCTCTGCCCTGCTGTGGCACGCCTGAAACGCAGCTAGTAGCTGGAGACTCTTACCCTCTCCCAACCTTCCCTGGTTCTAAGCCTGGGCAAGTTCCTCCTGCAGTCCCCTGACGTAACCTTTTCCCTCAGTTACCTGGGACTGAAGGTACTCCCTGTGGTTGCGATAGCTTTCTCCATCTCTCTCTCGTTCCTGCCTCTCCCACTTTAAATCCTGATCCAGCTTTTCCCTTTCTTTGCTGGTCTTTTCCACTGATCTTTTATGATCTTTACTCTGGGTCCACCTGGCTGCTGCATCCTCAGGCCATTCACCCCTCAGCAGCGCCTGCACTCACTTCCTTGAGCAGTTTATCCTTGCTGTTACATACCTAGCAATCCTACCCTCCATTTTATACTACTCTCCACCAAGACCTACTGTCTCTTCACCTTCATTCAATGCACATCCTGCCGCGGTCACCATTGTAAGGGGCGCTTGGGGTGTGGGTTCGAATCCACACTCCCCTGAGGTTCTGTACGGACGATTTATGAGGATGGGTGAGTAACGAGGCACCAGACACAGTGGGTAAGAGTACAAAATGGCTAATGTTGTTTATTTAGAAAAGTAAACACAAAGAGAGAGGGCATAGGAAGTGGTCATAAATAGCAGTAATGGCACAATCTCACTCAACAACACGAAAAATTATCGCAACAGGGAAGGGGAAAATAAGAGGTTAAAACATTCCACCCACACACAACCCACCTCCCACTTCCACCCTTCTTACCAATTCCTATCCTAAATTGAGTCTGTGAGGGGGTTTGGGCGATACTCACAATCCTATCAACTCCGGGGTTCTGGGGGCACTTATTTCAGCTCGGGGTCCCTCTGGGGTGGGTTTTACGTTGTTGGTCGGTTCGGTTTTCCTCCTCGATGTTGTGTCGGTTTCTTTTATTTGCCTCTCGGTTGGCTCCTAAGCAAAAAAGCTGCTGGAGTTAAGCACACCTTCCCCAGAGCGAGGGCCTGTCAAGAGCTGACTCAACTCCCCTTTAACTCAACTCAACCACAACGAAAACTGACTCCCACCTTCTTAACTCAACCCTACAACTCAGTGCAAAAAGCTGACTCCAACCTCCAAGTGTGTTTTTGCAGCTTATCTTATAGTCCGTTCATCTTCGCGCCAAAACTGCATGCCATTGTCTTGGGTCTTCCATGAATAAAATGGGGTGTGAATGGCACTTCGATGTGTATCGATCTGTCTGGAATGGAAGATTAGCCACACCTCCTGTATCCTGTCACTCGCTGATGGGGTGAATTATGATTGTTCACTATCTCGACAGAGGTGCCACTCTGTCTGGGCTGGCCAAAATGATTGCATCAGACCTGTGGGCCTTTGTTTAATTATTCAAACTGATACCCTTTGTGTTGTCTTGTGTTTTACTGGGGTGATTTTGCCTGGACATGTTGCCTCTTGTGTGAGGGTTTTACACAAAAAGCTGGAGAAATGTAGTTTTAAAAATATAAAATTGGCTTGTATCCATTTTCCTGGAAGAACCGAATGTACACTCTTCCGCCTTACGGTAGCTGGCTTATCCCCCGTCCGGTTCTGTGCCCCTGCAACACTGTCTGTTACTGTACAGCGTGGCCAGAGTTCCATCATCCTCCACGGTTTACAGGCTGTTGGCTGCAGTTGGTCATTTTAAACATGGCATCTTCCCATTCTCCCTGCCACGTCTCCGTGGTTGGTTTTGCAGAACCTTACAGACAGGGCATTTCTGTCATCTCAAACTTACCTGCCATCTATTCCAGCAGCATCGGTGCCCTTGAATAAATCTCACCTTGACACTTACAGTCCCACCACAATCAGCCCAAACACTATCACTAAACACACCAGCATCACTACCAACACCAACCTTCTCCACAATCACCTGATGCTGCACAGGACACAGGGCATCAGCACTCAACCACATTGCTTCCCGGGAGGCCAGTGATGGCCTCACCATGGCCACATTTACTTCACTTCATGCTGTACATTCTGACTGCCCCATGATGCTCCAGGTTGGCACCACCCCACACCAGTTCTGCAAAGCGTCCCTGCAATGTTCAACCCATTCCTTTCACTCATCACCATTGTGAGAACCCTCGAGAAGATGCACGGTCACTTGCTCTTACCATTCCAAGCACCAACAGAAATCAGCCTCCCGCATTACTTAAGATAGTGAATTAGAGGGGTCTGTACTGAGTGATTGCAAGGTATAAGCCAGCAGGTGGTGAAGCCAAGGACAGTCCAGGAAAGAACTCAGCACAATGCTAGCTCACTTCCTAGCTCTGCTGAAGAGAACATAGATAGAGGAGGGAATTACCATTTTTTTTGCTTTACATTCTCTTACAGCCTCTCCATTAAAAAAATTCTATAAAGTTTACCTGCAGTTTTTGAAATTTGACCTCTAGCTTTGCTTCTAATAATTTTTAAAACTCGGCAAAAACTGCGACAAGCTGAAGAAAAATATTCCATCAGTGCACCTAACTGAACAGTACTGATGTATCCTGGGTTGCACTTCAAAAGTACTGAGGTTGTGAAAGTGCAAATACAAGTTATTTTGTATTCAGATTGTCCAGTTACAGCGTATCAAATTTATGTAGAAATTTCCATTATAAATACGGGCACAGGAATTTATAATGGAAATAGCTGACTCAAAGAATGTTCCAGACTTCTGAAACTCGAAAGACAGACAAAAACTGCAACCTTAAAACAGTGCCTTGTAACTTTATGGAACCAACTAAGCCATTAACCTGGCATTTCTCACCAGGATCCTGCAAGCTAGATGCTCACAGATTTGCTTGGTCTTTATAGGTGTGTGAATTACTTGAGTTAGGGATGAGAGTGAGCAACCCTCAAATTAGCTCATACTTCTCCAAGTTCTCAGTCAGTCACTCTGTCCCTGGTGATAGATTCCAGTAATGTTCCCACAACTGATGTTAAACTGACAGGTCTGTTGTTTACTGGTTTCTGCTTCGCTCCCTTCTTAAATAATGCAGTGACAGTTGCAAGTTTCCAATCCAAAAGTCACAATTACCAAATCGAGAGATTTAAAATTAATCCAAAAGCCCAAAAATCGGGGCCCGATTTAGATTCGAAGGTACATTTTTTTATTTTACCCCCAGGTACACAAAGTTGTAGTGCCACGGAGGTCTCAATGTCCAAGTACAATTCTACCAGCCAAATGCTGCCTCCTTCAAAGGCTGCTTGTTGACGATGATTACTGGTGGGACTAGGTTACTACATTCTGCAAGACATTTAACACATTTACTATTAAAAAAATTATAAATGTGATAAAAAACTTATCTAGAATAAATTTCAATAGCATTATATTTTGACTGCTCAAAAAACTAGACATTCTTCAACATAGTTAGTATCAATACACTATTTGCCACAAACATCTAGTATTTTGTACACAAAGTTTTATCATATCAATCATGTCAACAATATAATTACACATTTTTTCACAGAGAATAACTGCTCTGAAGATGCATGTATCAGCAATTTATACCCTGCAGTTCCAAAGGTTGTAATTGCAAAGTGATTCAGTCACTGTACATAATACTCTTGGTGCCATTCAAGAGGTTAACTGGAACTGATTATTTTGGGGGGTGCGGGTGTACAACAGTTAAGATGAAACTTCCTGACACCTTGGCCCATGTGTATAATTTTCACGTTTGCTTTAGTGGAGCTGGGATATTTGCAGATGCTTGTTCAAGATAGGCCAACGGTCCTTGAGCCAGGTCAGCTGATTTTTTGGGCTGTACATTAATATCTTCCAAGACTTGTTGCCAGTGGCGCAGCTTACTTAGGTGCTTCTGGATCAAGGCCTCCTTTCTCTGTAGCTCATTTTTCAATTCTGAAACATCCTGTAAAACAATATTAAAACAAATTAAGAACCTTTCCCAAAAAAGTGAATTCAATGCTTAGACTTTAAAAAGGCACAATGTGGTCAGAAATTTATAGTTAATAAAATATACATTGAGGCAAAAGTTTCTGAAAAAAACAGTTGAGCAGTGCCAAGCAGTGGAACTGGTAGGTCCATGGCACACATGCCGCTTGCAATTGTTAAGTTAATAGTAGCATTTGGAAAAGTGTAGGCCACCCCACTGAGCAAGGGATGGGGGGAAAATGGATGCAAGAACCAGTGATACAACAGTTAACATAGTTAAGCTACTCGCTGGGTTTTTTGCCTTTGAAAAGTGCAAGAAAGTTCTGCACGAAATATTTTTTTTTTTAAGAGAAAGAGCAAGAGACACACACAAAGCGCAAGTGCGCACGAGGGAGGGAGACTAAGAGCCCGAGGGAGGGAAACGGTGCGTGCCCCCGAGGGAGGGAGAGAGAAAGAAAAGGAGAATGTACAAAGAGAAAACACACAGGGCAATGATGCAATAAACAAGGGTGCCCCAACTGCAATGTAGAAGTTGTTGCGATCTGACCCCTGAAGCACTATCTATAATAGTCAAATGGTTCCAAAGACCATTGGCATCACACTTTTCCCAACCTGTGTGTAGTCACTCCACCAGCCTGCCACACATTTTCCCTCAGTTGAAGTACTTTGTTGCCTGGAGAACCACAGTAACGGTGAAGCAGGATTTGGACACCAGAATTGATTAATATAGGAACAGGAGTAGGCTATTTAGCCCCTCGAATCTGTGCTGCCATTCAATGAGATCATTGCTGATCTGTGACCTAACTCCATAAACCCACCTTTGCCCCACATCCCTTCATACCTTTGGTTAACAAATATATATCAATCTCAAATTGAAAATTAACAATTGATCTAGCATCGAGTGCTATTTGCAGAAGAGAACTCCAAACTTCTACCACCCTGTGTGTGTAGAAGTGTTTCCTAACTTCACTTCTGAAAGGCCTTGCTCTACCTTTAGGCAATGTCCCCATGTCCTCGACTCCCCAACCAGCGGAAATCGTCTTTCTCTTATCCCCTTAATATCTTGAAACCTTCAATCAAATCACACGTAACCTTCTAAATTCCAGGGACTATCACCCTAGTTTGTGTAATCCCTCCTTGTATTTAATCCTTAGAATCCTGGTATTATTCTGGTAAATATATGCTGCACTCCATCCAAGGCCAATATATCCTTCTTAAGGTGTTGTGCCCAGACACAATCCAACAAGTATTTCTCTTTCATAAAAGATTATATAGGCTAATAAGAAAAGCCAGCACTTCTGCCATCATTTTATATCCAGAAATTAATAACTCCATTCAGCTTTATTGTGGATCCTAGTAATAAAATACCCATGACTCAATCCCCAATTGATTTTTCCGTCGAGACAACTTATCCAGAAAGAGGAAAGAGAAAAGAGAAATATTAAACCACAGAAAATAAAGTCCCTTCACCTCTTTTATGACTTGTTCAGGTTTTTGAACAGCAAGCTGTAGCCTCTTCTGAAGAAAGAAGCACTCCGTTTGTCTGGCAACATCCAAAAACTTTTGAATGCATTGCTCTACACCTGTGGCAAAATAAATGAAGACATTCACAAAAAATATGCCATGTTGTTGGAAATTTCATAATTTGAATCGAAATGCATCTAAATCTGCATCAATAGCAGAACTGAAAAGTGAAAAATGCCATAAGATGGTAATAAGATAAACTTTCTAATAATTTAGTTATCTTTGAGGCTCACACCCTTTTTGCTAGATAAATCTCTTCCATATGCCTCCATTCAAAGCCTGTCCTGCTGTGATATGTTGACCAAGCGAGGAATCAGTGCTTTTCTTGCTCGAGGAAAAGATGTCAAGGAACTGCGACTAGCAAGCAAGCTTCCATACAATCACAATCACTAAGGAGGTGGTACTCAGTAAGATAATGGGACTAAAGGCAAATAAATCCCTTGGACCTGATGGTTTGCATCCTAGGGTCTTAAGAGAAGTAGCAGCAGGGATTGTGGATGCATTGGTTGTAATTTACCAAAATTCCCTGGATTCCGGGGAGGTCCCAGCAGATTGAAAAACTGCAAATGCAAAAAAGGAGGAAAACAAAAAGCAGGAAACTATAGACCAGTTAGCCTAACATCCGTGGTTGGGAAAATGTTGGAGTCCATTATTAAAGAAGCAGTCGCAGGACATTTGCAAAAGCATAATTCGGTCAGGCAGAGTCAGCATGGATTTCTGAAGGGGGTCATGTTTGACAAATTTGCTGGAATTCTTTGAGGATGTAACGAACAGGGTGGATAAAGGGGAACCAGTGGATGTGGTGTATTTGGACTTCCAGAAGGCATTTGACAAGATGCCACATAAAAGGTTACTGCACAAGATAAAAGTTCACAGGGTTGGGGGTAATGTATTAACATGGATAGAGGATTGGCTAGCGAACAGAAAACAGAGAGTTGGGATAAATGGTTCATTCTCGGGTTGGCAATCAGTAACTAGTGGGGTGCTGCAGGGATCAGTGCTGGGACCCCAACTATTTACAATCTATATTAATGACTTGGAAGAAAGAACCGAGTGTAACGTAGCCAAGGTTGCTGACGATACAATTATGGGAGGAAAAGCAATGTGTGAGGAGGACACAAAAAATCTGCAAAAGGACATAGACAGGCTAGGTGAGTGGGCAAAAATTTGGCAGATGGAGTATAATGTTGGAAAGTGTGAGGTCATGCACTTTGGCAGAAAAAAAAAATCAAAAAGCAAGATATTATTTAAATGGAGAAAAATTCCAAAGTGCTGCAGTACAGTGGGACCTGGGGGTACTTGTGCATGAAAACACAAAAGGTTAGTATGCAGGTATAGCAAGTGATCAGGAAGGCCAATGGAATCTTGATCTTTATTGCAAAGGGGATAGAATATAAAAGCAGGGAAGTCTTGCTAGTTATACAGGGTATTGGTGAGGCCACACCTGGAATACTGCACACAGTTTTGGTTTCATTTACGAAAGGATATTCTTGCTTTGGAATCAGTTCGGAGAAGGTTCACTAGGTTGATTCCGGAGATGAGGGGGTTGACTTATGAGGAAAGGTTGAGGAGGTTGGGCCTCTACACATTGGAATTCAGAAGAACGAGAAGTGATCTTATCGAAATGTCTAAGATTACGAGGGGGCTTGACAAGGTGGATGCAGAGAGGATGTTTCCACTGATAGGGGAGACTAGAACTAGGGGGTATAATCTGAGAATAAGGGGCCGCCCATTTAAAATTGAGATAAGGAGGAATTTCTTCTCTCAGTCGGTTGTAAATCTGTGGCATTCGCTGCCTCAGAGAGCTGTGGAAGCCGGGACATTGAATAAATTTAAGGCAGAGATAGACAGTTTCTTAACCGATAAGGGATTAAGGGGTAATGGGGAGTGGGCAGGGAAGTGGACCAGAGTCCATGATTGGATCAGCCATGATTGTATTAAATGGCGGAGCAGGCTCGAGGGGCCGTATGGCCTACTCCTGCTCCTATTTCTTATGTTCTTATAAGAAATAGGAGCCGGAGTAGGCCATTTGGCCCCTCGAGTCTGCTCCGCCATTCAATAAGATCATGGCTAATCTGATCATGGACTCAGCTCCACTTCCCTGCCCGCTCCCCATAACCCTTTACTTGCTTATCGCTCAAAAATCTGTCTATCTCCGCCTTAAATATATTCAATGACCCAGCCTCCACAACTCTCTGGGGTAGAGAATTCCATAGATTTGCAACCCTCAGAGGAAATTTCTCCTCATCTCAGTTTTAAATGGGTGGCCCCTTATTCACGGGGCTCGACTTTCCACTTCGATCGTTAGGGCCCAAAAAATGGGCGATGTTCCAGCCTTAGTGATGTTTCAGCTCTCAAGAGCGCCCATTTTTCAGATTACAACTTTCGGCTTTTTTTTCCGGAGATAGCCCAGCGATGTGGATTGGGCCTTAACGATGCGAAATGGGCCCCAGCAATGTGGAAGGCAAAGCGTCTCTAGCAACGGCCTTTCTGCACATGCGTTTTTTTTTGCAAAAGTTGCCCACCATTTGGGAGGTCAGGAGTCATCCAGGCATGCGCAGAAGGCAAAGGGGGGTGGCGGGGTGAGGAAGAGAGGAGAGAGAGAGGAGAGAGAGAGAGAGAGAGAGAGAGAGAGAATCAAAAAAAGATGTCCAAGCACGAGTAGCCCGCAGAGAGTGGGCAGGAGGGCAAAACCGTTTTCCGACGAGGCCAACGAGGCCCTCGTCCAGGAGGTGCACGCAAGATGGGGCCAATTAACCCAGGGTGCACGTGGGAAACCTCCATCCCGGACATATCGGAAAATTTGGGGCGAGATCGCCGATGTGATGTCCTCGGTGTCCGAGTCGAAGGGATCGGACCAATGCCGCAAAATGTGGAACAGCTTGGTTCCTTAGGCAAGAATAAGTATTAAATGGATTTTAAATTGTAATGATCCACTGAATATGTAAATCTACCAGATTGAAATTAAGCTGGGTATGCTTGCATAGATTCCCTGCTAAGATTTGGACAGGGTTCTGAACCTGCGCCCATTAATTCTAATTTTCGCAGTCTCTTTTTGGGTTACGTTGGTGGATGGGGCATGACTGAGCACTGAGGGGTCTGGTCACCTTCACCCACACTGTCAGTCTCTCCAGCGGCTGTCACTTAGTGACCCAGCCTGGACTGGGGAGAGAGCTGCCCTGGCTCAATGTCTGCCCTGGGACACTTAGGGACATTAACTCCCATCATTGCCGAGCTCACCAGCTGTCCTGATTCCCATCCCCTGCCTCACCCCCCCCAGGGGCCCTTCATGGAGATTGTAGTGGAGATGTTTGTGTCAAGCATTAGATCCCTAACGCGATCTTTGTTATAACCATGCACCAATTGTGGATACAAACCCTATTAGCATATAACATTGGAAACTGTTGTCTTTCCACGATAGTAGCTAATCAATTAGCTTATGCCATGCTCTTGTCACGTTTGCAGAGGAAGATATCCAAGAATTGGGCTAAGCGCAGGTACACAGGAGGAGGCCCTGCCCAGCTCAGTATCCTAACGGACCTTGAGGAACGTGCGGCAGCACTTGTGGGCACCCACGGTCGCTCGGCCACCACCTGTGGTAGTGCAGATCCCTCCCTTACGTCACGTGAGTAATGTGTAAAGCAATGGTAATTCAAAGTAATGAAACGGTATTTCATTATAATATATGAATGATGTCATGTTATGTATGAGGCTTCTGTACTACTCTCAGGTTAACAACTTAAGAACATAAAAGAAATAGGACCAGGAGAAGGCCATCTGGCCCCTCAAACCTGCTCCGCCATTATAAGGTCATGGCTGAATTCCACATAAATGTACTACCATATGATGTAATAATACGTAACGCCTCTCGGTTCCCAATTATTGCAGTACTGTTGTTCCTCCTACGTATGCCAGCGCAGTGCAAGAGTGTGTACCTTCTGTTCTAATAAGCTCAATTGTGTTTTGCAGGTCACCCAGCTCCAGAGACGCAAAGGGAGGCCGCACCTGCACCTGCCCCATTGCAAGTGGTCATAAGAATTAGGAACAGGAGAAGGCCATCTAGCCCCTCGAGCCTGCTCCGCCATTCAACAAGATCATGGCTGATCTGGCTGTGGACTCAGCTCCACTTCCCCGCCTGCTCCCCATAACCCTTAATTCGCTATTGGTTAAAAATCTATCTATCTGTGATTTGAATATTCAATGAGCTAGCCTCAACTGCTTCCTTGGGCAGAGAATTCCACAGATCCACAACCCTCTGGGAGAAGAAATTCCTTCTTAACTCGGTTTTAAATTGGCTCCCCCGTATTTTGAGGCTGTACCCCCTAGTTCTAGTCACCCCGACCAGTGGAAACAACCTCTCTGCCTCTATCTTGTCTATCCCTTTCATTATTTTAAATGTTTCTATAAGATCACCCCTCATCCTTCTGAACTCCAACGAGTAAAAGACCCAGTCTACTCAATCGATCATCATAAGGTAACCCCCTCATCTCCGGAATCAGCCAGGTGCTGAAGAGATCACCAAGCCAGAGGAGGATGATGTTATGGAAACAGAGGAGGATTCCCCTTGCATCCCTGTGAATGTTGTACCTGCGGCCACTTCGTCTTGGAGAGAAGTAGCGGGCCCAAGCGGCTTGCAGCAGGCGACTCCAAGGTGTACAGTGCCCACGCCGACTCCACGGAGGTTGAGTCACCGAGGTCGGCACACACTAAGATGGGCTGATCGCTATGAGGACATGACCACACTGTGCAGGGAGAGCGTCGCTATAAGTCGCAAGCTCCTCCAGGCGTTTGCTGGGTTGACGGGGAACATTGTCAGGATGTCCGCTCGCATATCGGAGGGTATGGAGCGGATGATTGTGGCAATGGGCCAACAGACCCCGCCATCCATGCCTTGCAGCATGCGATACTGTCAGGAGACGACACTGCACTCCAAGGTACCGTCCCAACAACCGTCAGCACAGATGCGAGTCAGGAGGAAGAACTTCCTTGTGGCTCAGAAGTCAGTTCATCAGAAACGTCTTCTCCTCCTCCACCCCCTGAAAGGATTCTGCCACCGTCACTACCCCCACCACCACCAGCCCTTGAGGTCATCTACTGCAAGTCGTCCTGGTCCGTTACCCGATTACAACGGGGAGTTAAGGTACGTGGAGGGGGGGGGGGGGGGGGGAAGAAGTTATCTGGAAGGAAGCCTGACCGCAGGTAGAGCCGGGGGAGGGTTCTCGTTGTTGTTGTATTTTAAATTTATTGTTGGGTGACTGTTGGGAGTGGGGGGGGGGGGGTGTATAGAGTTAAATTTTTTTTAAATTGTTCAATAATTTAAATATTTTATTGCATTTTACAATTGTTGTCAAGTGTCTTATAATAACGTACGGTAAGGTAAAACATGAATACAATTGTTGGAAAACAATGGCCAGGCAAGGATGAAATGTAATGCAACTGCAACTGTTGTCTTTCTGTAACTGTCACCAATGTAAATTCATGCAAAACGTTCATTTATGAGTTGCTGACAAGAGTTTTGCAGCTGCTTAACTCCCATAGGACTTTTCCAGTCTTGTGGGTGGGTGGGTGGGTTCATCGCCAGGCTGATTGTCCTCCCTGAGGTCCTCGTCATCCTCCTCCTGTCCTCTCTCCTGAGGTGGACCGGCAGCCCCATCTGGCAATTGTTGTTCTCTCCTTATAGCAAGGTTATGCAACATGCTGCACACCACGATGAACTCAGCGACCTGCTCAGGGTGGTATTGTAGGCTGCCTCCAGAGTGGTTCAGGCATCTGAAGCGCTGCTTCAGCACTCCAGTCTTTGATGATATTGCGTGTAGCTATATGGATTTTGTTGTAGCGCTTCTCGGCTTCCATCTGGGGATTACGCAGGAGAGTCATGAGCCAGCTGGCAAGGCCATATCCTTTATCTCCCAGCATCCAACCGTGACCTTGTGGCTGACTGTTAAACAGGTCAGAGACAGTGCTGCCACGCAAGATATGCGCATCATGGATGCTTCCTGGAGAATGAGCATTTACTGCCATCATTTGGTTGTGGTCGACAACAAGCTGTACATCCAGGGGGTGGAATCCCTTTCGGTTATGAAAACACCTCTGCATCCTGTAAAGGTGCTCTCAGAGCAATGTGCGTAGTCTATTGCTCCCTGCACCTTGGGGAAGTTTGCTATTCGAGAACCCCAAAGCCCTCTCGGTCTGTGCCTCGCTGGTCATAGGGAAATTTATAAAGTCCATCCTGCGAGCGTAAAGAGCTTTAGTCACCTGTTGAATGGAGCAATGTGTGGCGTGCTGAGAGATACCACAAATGTCACCAGCTGAGGCCTGAAAGGAGCCCGATGTATAGAAGGAAAGTGCCGCAGTAACCTTTACCTCAACGGGCAGTGCGGTCCTGATGGTGCTGGTAGGCTGCAGATCTCCCTTGATGCGCTGGCATATCTCAGCGGTGAGCTGCTTTCAGAAGCGCAGCCTCCTAAGCCACGTGTTATCGGACAAGTTCAGGCATGATTGCTTTTCTCTAAGTTAGTCGGGTGTCAGGTCTCCTCCTCCGCAGCAATCTGCCATCTCTTTGATTGGGCACATAATGCTCTTCAATATACCTTCTCCCATCTTAGTCTGCAGCATGTGATTATTCATCAATAATGGTAGAGAAGTTACAGATACCATAGCTATTGCTATAAATGCCCTAAATTTTGTCCTCAATAAATAGAAATATGAGTAATGATTGCCAAAGAGTTAGTGAGGCCCTTAAAATAACTCAAATTCATTCTCCTCATAAGCCCCTTCAAGCAGCCTCACTTCCTCAGATGTTCAAAATTGCGTCCGTAGTGCCGAGTCCTGCCGAACAGTGTCAGTCAGGAGCAGTTTTTCTCCAGCGATCTTCTCGGTGTGCGATCAGCCTGGCAATGTGGTGAAAGTTGCGGTGGGCGATCACCTCGGCGATGTGAAATTCTTGTGCGCTGAAAGTTGGGTCGGCAATCTTTGGGCAATGTTCCGGCCCAACTTTCCACTTTTAAGGTAAAATGGGCGATAGCCTGCATATTTGGACGATAGATGGGCAATAGCCCAACAATCATCAGGGGAAAGGCCAGCCCTAAGACTATGTCCTCTAGTTTTAGTTTCCCCATGTGTAAATATCCCTCTCTGCATCCACCTTGTCGAGCCCCTTCATTATTTTATGTTTCGATAAGATCATCTCTCATTCTTCTGAACTCCAATGTGTATAGGCCCAACCTACCCTTTAAGTCAACCCCCTCATCTTCAGAATCAACCTAGTGAACTTTCTCTGAACAGCCTCCAATGCAAGTATATCCTTCCTTAAATACGGAGACCAAAACTGTACGCAGTACTCTAGGTGTGGCCTCACCAATACCCTGTACAGTTGTAGCAGGATTTCTTTGCTTTTATACTCCATCCCCTTTGCAATAAAGGCCAACATTCAATTTGCCTTCCTGATTACTTGCTGTACCTGCATACTAACTTTTTGTGTTTCATGCACAAGGACCCAGGTGTCTCTGTACTGCAGCACTTCGCAAATTTTTCTCCATTTAAATTATAATTTGCTTTTCTATTATTTCTGCCAAAGTTTTCCCACATTTTACTCCATCTGCCAAATTTTTGCCCACTTAGCCTGTCTCTATCCCTTTGCAGATTTTCTGTGTCCTCCTCACAATTTGCTTTACCACCCATCTTTGTATCAGCAAACTTGGCTACATTACACTCAGTCGAAAGGGCCAAATTAAAGCAGAACAACTGGTTCTTTAGCTTCTCCTCTTCCCCGCCCCCGTTGTGAGCAATGCCCATCTCCCACTCAGTAACTGCCCCTCGTGCAACAATTTTGAATCTGGAGCACACTGAATGGATAATCACCGATGCAGACCAGTATTCCCATTACTCTGTCAAAGGAGTTGCACTGTTCCTGAAAATGGCCCAAGACGAAATGTTTGCAACGAGGGTTTTAAATTACATTGTTCAAAATTACCTTAGATGGTCCTAGATCAGAGGATAGATGTGTAATTTCAAATTATGTCTAAGCAAATATCAAACTACAGTTTTTATAACAAAAAGTTACATAAACAAAGATTGATTATAGTTTTAATCAGGCTACAATAGTAAAAAAGGACAATCTATAATTAGCTGCAGGCAGTTGGGGGACATATATGAAACAATGCCTATAACAATCAGACTCAATATAAAAACTGAAAAGGAAAGGGAACAGCAATAATGAATGAATCGCGAGACCCGAGCTTTTTAATAAAAATTTATACCAACTCGCAATCTCGGATTGCGAACCGTGCCGCTCTGCTGCACCGGAAACAGCTTCAGATTTGAATCTAACCGACCCTGTGCGAGCATTGAAACCATTTGGGCAAACGGGGTAAGGGGCGAAAAAAGATAGCCAATCAAAAATAGACTTGCCGCAGACCAGGTCTCTGCAATCACGTGACAGTGCTGTGCATTGGTTGATGGCTTCGAGAAGGATTTTTTTGGTTGGTGGAGAATGCCACTTCAGCAAAAGACACTGTTATAATCAGTGTGAAAGCCGCTTTAAATATTTTAAACTGCCAGAGCCAACGAAGATGAGCGGCTAAATGAACAAGTGGAGGATAAGTGTGCAGCAAAGTTTGGCAATTTTATCATGTAGAATTGTCCGGGGGGAGAAGATCTTGGACGCACTGTGAAAATGTCAGATACCAGCCATCGTAACTGTCCAGTGAAACACGGACCGACCACACACCCGGAGCAAGAGAGCGAGCGCATGATGCTGAGCCAGCTCGGTGTCTGACCCTCTCTCTGCACAAACAGCCCGTCCTGCACTCACCCACTCCAGCATGCTGTGATTTAATTATTTTTTTAAATGAGTTATTTCTGATCAAAATAAGACTCGCTGTAAAACGAGACTGCAACAGCGAAAGAGAGTGACATAACGACAACCAAAATAATGATTTCCTTTTCCAACATGGACTCGCTATTAAAGCTCAATAATGGTTTGGCTGGTTCTTAAAGTGCATCATTAATGCTGGCACTCCCTCTCTCTTTCTTCCTCCTCTCAAATGAAGATTGAGATGTGTGTTTATTTTTTTTAACATTTTTTTTTATAAGACAAACCAGAGAGCTCCAGACTCTCAGCTCAGGCAGCAGAAAAGGTTTCTAGTACCTTTTACAAATACATCAGTAAAGAGGGATCTGGGAGGCAGAGTAGATTTTTTCTTTAATGGTCTGAGAACAGGAGGAGAAAAACATGGGATTTTAAAAAAATGTGCATAAATTCCCTTTTAACTTTCAAAATGGAATTGGATCTATTCTTAAAGAAAAATAATTTACAGGGCTACGGGAAAAGAGTAGGGGGAGTGGAACTATTTAGATAGCTCTTTCAAAGAGCCGGCACAGTCGCAATGGGCCGAATGGCGTCCTCCTGCGCCATACGATGCTAAAGTAATACTTAATTTCATTTAAGTGTGAAATGTAAGAAGTACATTCAAAATAATACAAGATCAAGGCATTTCCTCCTTTAAATGTCCAGTGAGGCTGAAGACGACTTGAGCTTCTTCCATTTGTTATTGTTGCTCATGAATTCCAGGTGTGTTGCTCTTTTAAGCGCTTTACTGCACTGCATAATGCAGCTATATTTATCTACACGGCCACAACATAGACATCAATCTTATTCAATAGTACCATAACGAGAGCTGAAGCACTTCTGAAGGATTACAGGATTTTGGTAGGTTTTTAAAGTTTTATCTTGCCATGTAAATATTACAGGGCTGTCACTATCAGGAAATGTTAAGAGTGAGATTTTTAAATCAAAAGAAAGTGAAAGATTGTACGCCATTTGAGCATATGGTGCTTTGCCCATGGAAATTATGTAAACGGTGCACAATTTTAAACTAACAGTGGGCACACCTCTCGTGGTTTTTGTTTGCACTTCAGTGTCAGATCTGGAGCACGTTTGTCTGATTTAGCTGCAAACGTGGCTTGTTGCTGTTCGAAAAAAACAAAGGGTAATGGTTGATGGGTGTTTTTGTGGCTGGAAGGCTGTATCCAGTGGTGCTCCGCAGGGCTCAGTGCTGGGTCCCTTGCTTTTTGTGGTATATATTAATGACTTGGACTTAAATGTTGGGGGTATGATTAAGAAGTTTGCAGATGATACTAAAATTGGCCATGTGGTTGATAACGAAGAAGAAAACTGCGGACTGCAGGAAGATATCCATGTACTGGGCAGGTGGGAAGAACAGGGAAAAATAATTCAATCCGAATAAGTGTGAGGTAATGCATTTGGGGAAGTCTAACAAGGCAAGGGAATACACATTAAATGGTACTGCACTGAAAGGTGTTGAGGAACAAACTGACGATGGAGTGCAGGTCCACAGATCCTTGAAGGTAGCAGGCCAGGTAGATAAGATGGTGAAGAAGGCATATGGAATATAGTTGAGCGTCCCAAATCCGACAACCGAGAGACTGAAGCCGAGCCGGTTTTCGTGTTTTTCAGGACTTCGGAACGTGTTTGACGTCCGTAAACACCCGAGCCCAGGTTCGGGTATTTCCGAATTTCGGAACGTCAGAAGGGGGGGTGCTCTCCGAGGAGCTGTTTGGGTCGCCAGCCCCGCCCAGGAGGTCATCGGGCGGGGCGGCAGCGAGGCCCCAAGGCAAGGGCGGTGGCGAGGCCCCAAGGTCGGCAGGGTCGTCTGGCCTGGATTCCGGAATATTTTACAGATTCCGGACGATCCTGCCACGGATCGTCCCAGAGTCCGAATTCCGGAACATTCCAGATTCTGGAACTCCAGATTTGGACGCTCAACCTGTAAGTCGAGACATGGAATACAAGAGCAAGGGGGTTATGCTTGAACTGTATAAAACACTGGTTAGGCCGCAGCTGGAATATTGTGTGCAGTTCTGGTCACCACATTACAGGAAAGATGTGATTACACTGAAAAGGGTGCAGAGGAGTTTTACAAGTATGTTGGACTGGAGAATTTTGGCTATGAGGAAAGATTGGAGATGCTGGGTCTGTTTTCTTTGGAACAGAGGAGGCTATGGAGAGACTTGATTGAGGTGTATAAAATGATGAGGGGCCTGGAAAGAGTGGATAGGAAGGACCTGTTTCCCTTGGCAGAGGGGTCATCAACCAGGAGGCATAGATTTAAAGTAATTGGAGAGAGGTTTAGAGGAGATACGAGGGGAAATTTCTTCACGCAAAGGGTGGTGGGAGTCTGGAACTCACTCCCTGAAAGGGTGGTAGAGACAGGAACCCTCACCACATTTAAAAGATACTTGGATGTGCACTCAAAGTGCCGTAACCTAGAGCTGCGATGTGGGATTAGATTGGATAGCTATTGGTCAGCTGGCGCGGACACGATGGGCCAAAATGACCTCCTTCCGTGCTGTAAATTTCTATGATTCTATGATTCACTCTGAAGGAAAGATGGGGCCTTGGTTTAACATCTCATCCAAAAGAGCAAATAATCTAGGCTGACAATTCAGTGCAGTACTAAGCACCTCCAACAACTTGTATTTATATAGCGCCTTTAACGTAGTGAAACATCCCAAAGCTCATCACAGGAATATTATGAGACAAATAATTTGACACCGATCCACATAAGAATAATTTAGGGTAGATGACCAAAAGCTTGGTCAAAAAGATAGGTTTTAAGAAGCGTCTTGAAGGAGGAAAGAGAGATAGAGAGGCGGAGAGGTTTAGACAGGGAATTCCAGAGCTTAGAGCCTATACAACAAAAGGCACGGCCACCAATGGTTGAGCGATTATAATCAGGGATGCTCAAGAGGGCAAAATTAGAGGGGCGCAGACATCTCGGGGGGAGAGATTAGAGATAGGGAGGGGTGAGGCCATGGAGAGATGTGAAAACAAGGATGAGAATTTTGAAATCGAGGTGAAGCTTAACCGGGAGCCAATGTAGGTCAGCGAGCACAGGGGTGATGGGTGAACAGGACTTGGTGCGAATTAGGACACGGGCAGCCGAGTTTTGGATCACCTCTAGTTTACGTAGGGTAGAATGTGGGAGGCCAGCCAGGAGTGCATTGGAATAGTCAAGTCTAGAGGTAACAAAGGCATGGATGAGGAATTCAGCAGCGGATGAGCTGAAGCAAGGGCGAAGACGGGCAATGTTACAGAGGTGGAAATAGGCAGTCTTAATTATGCCGCGGGTATGTGGTCGAAAGCTCACTTTAAGGTCAAATATAACACCAAGTTGCGAACAGTGTGGTTCAGCCTCAGACAGAAGTTGGGGGCAGGGATGGAGTCAGTGGCTAGGGAACGGAGTTTGTGGCGGGGATCAAAAACAATGGCTTTGTCTTCCCAATATTTAATTGGAGGAAATTTCTGTTCATCCAGAACTGGAAGTTGGACAAGCAGTCTGACAATTTAGAGACTGAGGAGGGGTCGAGAGAAGTGGTAGTGAGGTAGAGCTGGGTGCTGTCAGCGTACATGTGGTAACTGATGCTGTGTTTTCGGATGATGTTGCCAAGGGGAAACATATAGATGAGAAATAGGAGGGGGCCAAGGATAGATCCTTGGGGGGACACCAGAGATAATGATACGTGGGCTTGGAGAAGCCGCTGCAGGTAATTCTCTGGCTACGATTAGATAGGCAAGAGTGGAACCAGGCGAGTGCAGTCCCACCCAGCTGGACAACGGTAGAGAGACATTGGAGAAGGATAGAGTGGTCAACCGTTTCAAAGCCGCAGACAAGTCAAGAAGGACAAGGAGGGATCGTTGCCTTTGTCTGAGAGCCGTACTGTGGCAGGGGCAGAAACCAGATTGAAGGGCTTCAAACATTGAGTTACGGTACAGATGGGCAAGGGTGATGATGGCAGATTTGAAGACGAGGGGGGACAGTACCTGAGGAGAGAGAACTGTTAACAATGTTAGCTAACATGGGAGCCAGAAAAGGAAGTTGGGTGTTCAGCAATTTAGTGGGAATAGGGTCAAGGGAGCAAGAAATGAGTCTCATGGACAAGATGAGCGTGGAGGTCAAGAGGTGAGATGAGAGAGAAACTGGAGAAAGATGCAAGTTCAGGGGAAAACCTCAGAGGAAGTTTGGCCTGGTGGGTTAGGGAGGGGAAGGAAGGGAAGTGGCAGAGGCAGCTGATCGGATGATCTCAATCTTTCAGACAAAGAAGTCCATGAGCTCCTCGCACTTGTTGGTGGAGGCGAGTGTGGTGGAGACAGGGAAGAGGGGTTTAAGAAGACGGTTAGCAGTAGAGAATAGTAGCCGGAGGTTATCTTTGCATTCCAGATGAACAAATGAAGCTTCTCTGCCTTTGAAAAACATTCCAGTGATTTAATAATCAGATTTATTGTCTAAACTGACCATTGCTTCAAGGCCAGTCTTAATTCAACAGTTCAGTGACCACTGCATCTAAATTGACGTGTTTCCTCACTTAACAGGCAAAAGCTAAAGGATATTACTACAATTTAAAGAAAAATCAATAGCAGTATAACATTAGCAGACTTCAAATCATTCTGATTAATCCTTTTCTTAGAAACTTTTAAAGAGTTGTTTATCTAAAGCTTAATTTTATCAACAAGCTTACTTTGTAGCACCTTATTGAACATTCACTACATTTTCTTTATCAATTATTTCCTCAAAAAACTATATTACATTTGAGAGACATGACTTGTCTTTTACCCATCTCTGTTGGTTGTCCATAATTAAACCCGGGTTTTTCTAAGTATTACTTCAATCCCATATTATGGCCCTAGATGCTAACGCACTATTGATGTTGGGCAGACTGATCTATAGTCATCCAGTTTACTGCTTTCTCCATTTTTAAACCGAGGTGTTGCATTGACAACCTCTCCCTCGACTTTCCATATCCAAGAATGTTCAAAAGATTGTGGTCAAGCTTTTGCTATTTGCTCTGACTTTCTACAGCATTCTCAAATGCTTGCCATCAAGGTCCAGTGCCTCTTCCACTTTGAGTTCCAGCTTTTTCAGTGCTACTTCCTTATCTATAGTTAGCCTATCCAATTGCTCCACCTCCTCTTGTATGTTTTCATTCCACTATTGCACTTTTTTTCATTAAAAAACAAGGCAAAGTACTCATTTAATATTTCTCTCATGCCTTCACCTCCGTGAGAAGTTATCCTTTGTCACCTCTTATTAGACCTAAGCTTTCTTTATCCATTCTTTCACTTGTATGTTTATAAAATCCTTTACTGCTTCCCCTTGGTCTCTGTCTGTCTTCCTTTCTGCTTCCCCTCTATATTTTCTGTACTGTGTTTTTTTGTATTACTTGCTGTAGATTTGTCAGCTGCCTAGGCCCTAAGCTCTGGAACTCCCTCCCTCTCCGCCCTCCTTTAAGATGCTCCTTAAAACCTCTCTTTGACCAAGCTTTTGGTTATCTGCTGTAATTTCTCGTGTGGCTTGGTGCCAAATTTTTGCCTCATCACACTCCTGTGAAGGGCCTTGGGTCGTTTTACGACATAAAGGTGCTATTTAAATACAACTTGTTGTATTAGAAGGCCTTGAAGGGACAACTCAATAATTTTATGAAACATGCAAATGATCACGTAGAAGAGGTAAGGAAAAAGGTATAAAAAGTGGGTATTGGAGCAGATATTTTAGAATTCGATTAAGGTCTGATAAACCTGAAAAACCAAGCTCAGAATTGCAACGTGCTTAAACTATATTACCCACCAAACATAATTTGATCAAGTAATAAATATCATTTAGGCATGAGGCTCAATTTTTCCCAGTATTTGCGCCGTTTTTTTTGCGAATGTGAATGCACTCACCATACTTTAGGTAGGTGCTGTAGCCTTAATCACAGGACTTTACAAAAGATTAACGAAGGAAGAAGATGGCGAGGAAGAAAAGGAAAAGCAACATTTGTTCTGGTCTGCATTCAATGAAATTTGAATTGTGTTAATTTTTAAAGTAATTGGAAAGTATATGTACACAGTTATATTTTATTCTGCCACTTAAAGTTATAGTAATTGAGAGTCATGTCATTACCATGGGCTCAATTTTCCCCGAGCCCGTTTTCTGACATATTGCCAGAGTTGCGCCACTTATTTAGGTAAATAAATGTGCCAGAAAAAAATGTCGGAAGTTTCCCTGATGTTTGTGCTGCAATCTGCAGCCGGGCAGCGTGGCCGGTCACCTCATGGGGTGGAGCCTGTGGTCTGCGCTGGAAAAAGGAGCCGGGCTTTCTGCGCATGTGTGGGGAAAAAAAACTGACGTTCTGGACGTCGCTGAAATGGCCACGCATGCGCAGTAGAGCTCAGAGAAAGGCGAATGGCAGACAGTGTTGGCTTGTGGATGGCAGCCATGAGAGGTGGCAACAGGGAATAGACAGTCAACATCAGGCCACAGGACTCATTTTAGGTCCTTAAAGACTGCTCAGCGGTAAGTAACATCACCACCTAGTTTGGAGACCGGGTTTAAAGGACTCAAGTCAGAGCTAGGTAAAATGAATAGGGAGCGTACTTATGACAGAAAGCAGGCACGACGAGAATTTCAATCACAGGAGGAGATAGAACAAATCTGAGAGGAATGGCATCATGATTATAATACCAGGCAACTGATGCATCTCTCAAAAGACTGAACTCATAACTACCATCCAATATCATCAAAGATCAGTGTTGCAAACCTAACGCAGCAACTGAAGTATTTCCCTGTAGTCGAAAGAGTTTCACTGCAAATGGAAGCAACAGTGATGTCCTACTAAATGACACTAAACTGGGTGGCAGTGTGAGCTGTGAGGAGGATGCCAAGAGGCTGCAGGGTGACTTGGACAGGTTAGGCGAGTGGGCAAATACATGGCAGATGCAGTATAATGTGGATAAATGTGAGGTTATCCACTTTGGGGGCAAAAACACGAAGGCAGAATATTATCTGAATGACGGCAGATTAGGAAAAGGGGAGGTGCAGCAAGACCTGGGTGTCATGGTTCATCAGTCATTGAAAGCTGGCATGCAGGTACAGCAGGCGGTGAAGGCGGCAAATGGTATGTTGGCCTTCATAGCAAAGGGATTTGAGTATAGGAGCAGGGAAGTCTTGCTGCGTTGTACAGGGCCTTGGTGAGGCCCCACCTGGAATATTGTGTTCAGTTTTGCTCTCCTAATCTGAGGAAGGATGTTCTTGCTATTGAGGGAGTGCAGCGAAGGTTCACCAGACTGATTCCCGGGATGGCTGGACTGACATATGAGGAGAAACTGGATCAACTGGGCCTTTATACACTGGAGTTTAGAAGGATGAGATGGGATCTCATAGAAACATATAAGATTCTGACTGGACTGGACAGGCTAGATGCGGGAAGAATGTTCCCGATGTTGGGGAAGTCCAGAACCAGGGGACACAGTCTTAGGATAAGGGGCAGGCCGTTTAGGACTGAGATGAGGAAAAACTTCTTCACTCAGAGAGTTGTTAATCTGTGGAATTCCCTGCCAGAGAGAGTTGTAGATGCCAGTTCATTGGATATATTCAAGAGGGAGTTAGATATGGCCCTTACGGCTAAAGGGATCAAGGGGTATGGAGAGAAATCTGGAAAGGGGTACTGAAGGAATGATCAGCCATGATCTTATTGAATGGTGGTGCAGGCTCGAAGGGCCGAATGGCCTACTCCTGTACCTATTTTCTATGTTTCTACTATGTAATATAGGAACTTTTAAAATTTGAGTCGGAGATGCCAATAAAAAAAAAGTTACGGCAAAGATGTTGATATTGTCTGTGAAACATGATTGTGTACAAGACTCAATAACAAAGGGTTTCTATATAGATACTGCATTTCAAAAATCAATATGTTGGTATTTTGTTACATAATTATAACAAAATGCTGATATATGAAATAAGTACTAGTTTTGGCAATTGTGCAGTCTACATATTTTTCCAACAATTCTAACTTCTTTAATTGTTTTCGTTAAATGTATTCAGTAACTACCTCGCAATGAAATATGTAGTGAATGTTCTCTAAAATACTTGCATCTATAAATTTATTAAGGAACAATTTGCTATTTAATTAAAAATTGTTAAAATGATTTAAAAATCTTTAAAAAGGTAATTTCAATGCTGCAGGTTGAAAGAAGTGGGTGCATCTTCGCTTACACATAGGCTGTATGCTGTGCTCAGTGATGTAATACGTTACGCACAACTCTGCAGCGCCGAACTGCAAGTCTACAGGTGGGGCCTCGCACCAGGCAAGTGCTATGCTGACTGCAATTTTTAGGCCATTATATTAAGAGCTTTCATAATTAATTCACCCGCTGCATCTCAGGTCTGAATACAAGTTACTTTTTAAAATAATATGCCTTGATTCACACAGAATTTAACACTTCCCTTAAACTATGCAATGTAACACCGATGAGTGCATAGACAGTCTGATTTTGTTAACTGAACTAAAAGATTCATGTTGTGCAAACATATTTTATATCATTGCATGCATTCTTCAAGGGAATCTCACCTGTTCGAATTTCTTCTTGATCAGTACCATTCACATAGTCTTGACTGACCAGTGATGCAAAGCATGCCTACAAGAAATTCACAATTATTGCTTCCAATTTTCCAACATTTAGTCAACAGAAACAATCTAGTGTAAGGGCACTTTCATATCCGATTACAACTGCAGGCATAAGATTCAAGGATTCAGCGGAAATCGAGCAACAAAAGGCGAAGGGAAAATATTTGTGAAATAGATTATTGAACACATCAGAAGAGAGATCATTTAATAGATAAGTTGGAACAGCAGCCAGCAGACACTCAGAAGTGAGAAACTTCTTCACTCAGTGGGTGGTGAATCTTTGGAATTATCTGCTCCAAAGGGTTGTGGAGGCTCAGTCTTTGATTATATTCAAGACAGAGATCGATAGATTTTTGGATATTAAGGGAATCAAGGGATATGGGGATAGTGCAGGAGTGTGTTGAGGTAGAAGATCAGCCATGATCTTATTGAATGGTGGAGCAGGCTCAAGGGGCCGAATGGCCTACTCCTGCTCCTAATCCTTACGTTCTTATATTCTGATGACTAGCCATGTCAATTCACAAAAAGGGAAAGGAAAGGTATTGATCTCAAGAGGTTGGAGAGGTGCATGGACCACCTACTATATTAATCTACATGTTGTATGATTTGTACCTTTTTTTGTTCATTCCTGGGATACGGACATCACTGGCAAGGCCATCATTTACTGTCCATCCCTAATTGCCCTTGAGGAGGTGGTGGTGAGCCTCCGCCTTGAACCGCTGCCGTCCTAAATGGCTGACCCCTTATTCTGAGACTGTGACCACTGGTTCTGGACTCGTCAGCTAGAGGAAACATCCTCCCTGCATCTACCCTGTCAAGCCCTGTAAGAATTTTGTATGTTTCAATGGGATCACCTCTCATTCTTCTAAACTCTAGAGAATATAGGCCTAGTCTACTCAATCCCACCTCATAGGACAATCCTCCCATCCCTGGAATCAGTCTGGTGAACCTTTGTTGCACTCCCTCTATGCAGAGCTGGTCTCCAGTCATCTTGGTTAATCCTTGTCACTGGACCAAGAGCTAGCTCGGTCAAGCCTGTATGGTGGTTGGTGTGCAATGGCCACTACACGGTAAAAAAAATCCACACACAGGCATCCTCCACCCTTCAGGATGTAGTTCGGGACCTGGAATATTAGGTCCTTCACTGAAACACCTGAAAACTTATCCTCTTTAGGCATGGACGCAAGTTATCCTCGATACGAGGGACCGTCTATAATAAATAATAATAATGAAAGAAGTGGGATAAAATATGGACCAGTAAAGAAGCAGATTGAATCAACAAAGAACTCTTCCAGGTCAAGGTTTTAAAGCCAATATGTACTGGATAGCAGAAAGCAAAGAAGACTGGCAGAAGACAGGGCAGAGACAAAGGAATCTCAGAGCCAAGAGATACCGAATAAAAGAACATAGTAATATCACAGAATTATACAGCATAAACATTCGACCCAACAGGTCTATGCCAGTGTTTATGCTCCACATGAGCCTCCTCCCAACTTACTTCATCTTTCCTTATAAACATACCCTTCTATTCCATTCTCCCTCATGTACTTATCTAGCTTCTCCTTAAATGCATCCATGCTAATTGCCTCAACCACTGCATGTGGTACCAAGTTCCACATTCTTACCACTCTCCAAGTACAGAATTTCTCCTGAATTACTTATTAGATTTATTAGTGGTTATCTTATGTTCTTATCTTCTATTCATGGCCCCTAGTTTTGGACTCCCCCATAAGTGGAAACATCTTTTCTACATCTCTACATCTACCCTATCGAATTCCTTCATAATGCTAAAGACCTCTATCAGGGTCACCTTTCAGTATTCTCTTTCCTAATAGTTATATCCTCTCAGTTCTTGTACCATTCTTCGCCAGTGCTTCTATATCCTTTTTGCAATATGGAGACTAGAACCGTGCACAGTGCCTTTCACTAAGATAGCAAACTCAGAGTGTCCAGTACCTTCCTCTGACAGCAGTCCATACCCAGATCCTGCACCTGATATCCAATACCTTAGATTGCATCAACACTCTACAAACCCAAGACTGGAATATGCACAATGTGCCCTGGGGGTTCTCAACCAAAGGTTCGTAGCCTCATTTTAATTTTTGACAGAGCCCTTGAAAAGAAAATCAATTTAAAAAAAGATAAAAGGAAAAATACACCGTCGTGTAATAGTGGGTTCGAGCTGAGAAACTGGCAGCTCCAGTCCCAACTCGAACCTCTGCTTTCCCCCTCCCGAACGGCTGTGTGAGGATGTCGACAGCTGCCGCTGAGACCAGGCCCCACCCGCTGAGGGAGAGAGGAGGCGGCCAATGAGACCAGGCCCCGCCCGCTGAGAGGGAGAGAGGAGGCGGCCAATGAGACCAGGCCCCGCCCGCTGAGAGGGAGAGAGGCGGTGGCCAATGAGACCAGGACCCGCCCGCTGAGAGGGAGAGAGGCGGCGGCCAATGAGACCAGGCCCCGCCCACTGAGAGGGAGAGAGGAGGCGGCCGATGAGCCCAGGCCCGGTTCGCTGAGAGGGAGAGAGGCGACGGTCGATGAGCCCAAGGCCCCGCCCGCTGAGGGAGAGAGGCGGTGGCTGATGAGCCCAGGTCCTGGCTCGCTGAGAGGGAGAGAGGCGGCGGCCGATCATTGCTAAGCGCAGATCCCTGGCTCGAGCTCTCCATCATCCTCTAGCCAGGTACGTACGCGCTTACCTCAGTTCCACTGGAGATTTGATTTTTTTGTCATTTGTTATTCGTGCAGTCACAATTGTCAATCAAATGAAGGGGCAAGGAAATAGGCAGCAGCTGCATGGAGGAAAGGAGCTGCTGGGACTCGCTGTCTTTGTGGAGGAAGAAGAGCGGAATATGTCAACATTAGGAAACTATTAGGATT
This sequence comes from Pristiophorus japonicus, assembly GCF_044704955.1. Classification (NCBI taxonomy): domain Eukaryota; kingdom Metazoa; phylum Chordata; class Chondrichthyes; family Pristiophoridae; genus Pristiophorus; species Pristiophorus japonicus. Next base: position 70,180 of record NW_027254539.1, on the reverse strand, counting down.
GACACTTATCAGCAAAACTGAAACAGTTTGCAACTTCCTTTAAGTATTCTGCATTGTCTAATTTCCCGCCCCCCCAATTTTCTCTCCTGCTGTATTCAAAGTGTTGTAGTATAGTTACAAGGGTGCTGGCTGCCCTTTGGTGCCTAACCTCATTCATTCTTTACCTGCGAGCCGACACCGATTGTTAGCAGTCTTGTTCTACCAAGGAGGGCATCACAGGAAGACCGGATTCCTCACACCCAATGTTAGCCTCCAGCAAGGATTTCAACCTTCCAGCATTGTCCTGGAGTTGCCAGGAATAAAACAGTAATCTGGACACTAGTATGAGCAATTTGGAGAAAAATCCTATGGACCGTAAAAAAATGGTGTTTTTTCATTTTTATTGTACACTTTTGCTTATTAGTTATAAAAATATTGGAGATAGGGGAAAAAAGGGCTGTTGACTGACAATCAAGCAGAGAACTGGGACCGGCTGTTGTGCCAGGAACAGTCAGTGAGGGAGTGGGGGGTTGCTAGGGAAAGGTGGTGATTGGGCTCATGTGGAGACAAAGCAGGAATGGGATGGGTGTGGGGACCAGTATTTTCTGCAGTGCTGGGATGAGTGGAAGCGGTGCCGGGAGAATTTTTATACACGGGAGAAAAAATACTCGTGCTGTATTAGAGAGTCCGTGGAATTTTTCTAACACAGCTGGAGGTGGTGGGGCCTCGGAAGCAAAAATGTTGAGAACCCCTGCCTTTTACTAAATCAATAACCACTACATACACCAGAGTCAATGTCTGCTAAATACCAACAAACTGCCACAATGCATCCCATATGCGAGGATTCAATTAGTGCCCACTGAGTATGCACCTAATCAAAATGCAATCAATGCATGTTATACACATCCCAACTTAAATACAATCAATACCAATCATCCAGAATCAGCAGAGGAGGTGGCCATTTAGCCCATCGCATTTCTGAAAGTGAGTATTGATTCTCTTTGCCACTGTAAAAAGTTTCGGTTGTCTCTAACTTTGTTCTTTGGCAATCTCAAATTTATGATATCGAGTCATCAACTAACCAAACACTGGAAACAATTTTTTTTCTTCTACTTTATCAAAGTTCTATAATCTTGAACATTTAAATGAGTTCCCCACTTAAGTTTCTCTATTCGAATGAAAAGAGCCCCAGTTTATAATGTCTCTTCCATAACACTTCATTTCATGGCCTTGATATCTTTCCTAAATTATGGGTGTCCAATACAGCATGCCAGGTGCCTCTCCCTAACACTGGCATCTCCCCTCAGAGAAATAGAATGACATAGCATAGGAGGCGGCTATTTGGCCCATTGTGCCTGTGCCAGCTCTTTGGTAGAGCTAACCAATTAATCCCACTCCCCTGCTTTTTCCCCCCTTCGAGTATTAATACAATTCTTTCTTGAATGTTACTATTGAATTTTCAGGCAGTGCATTCCATTGCTGTGTAAAAATGTTTCCTCATGCTCCTTTGGTCTTTTGCCAATCACCTTAAATCAATGGCCTCTGGTTGCCGACCATTCCGTCACTGGAAACCGTTTCTCCTTATTTACTCAAACAAAAACCATTCAGGATTTTGAACAAATCTCCTCTTAACCTTTTCTGCTCTAAGGAGAACAACCCTATCTTCTCCAGTCTCTCCACATAACTGAAGTCCCTCATTCCTAGTACCATTTTAGTAAATCTCTTCTACACCCTCTCCAACGCCTTGACATCCTTCCTAAAGTGTAGTGCCCAGAATTGAAAACAATACTCCAGCTGAGACCTTACCAGTGTTTTATAAAGGTTTAGCATAACATCCTTGCTTTTGTACTCTATTTCTCTATTAATAAAGCCAAGGATCAAATATGCTTTTTTAACAGCCTTCTCAACTTGTCCTGCTACAGTCAAAGATTTGTGTACATACACCCCATGTCTCTCTTCTTGCGCCCCCTATAAAATTGTACCATTTAGTTCATATCGCCTCTCCTCTTTCTTCCTACCAAAATCTATTACTTCACATTTCTCTATATTAAACTTCATCTGCCATGTGTCTGCCCATTTTATCAATCTATGTCCTCCTGAATGACTATCCCACATTTGAGTTTCATATCATCTGCAAACTTTGAAATGATGGCCTGTATACCCAACCCCAGGCCATTAATATCAAAAAGAGCAGTGGTCACAACACCCATTCCCTTGGGAACACCACTGTATACTTCCTTCCAGTTTGAAAAAACAGCGGTTACCACTACTCTTTGCTTTCTGTCCCTTTGTATCAATGCTGCACTGTCCCTTTAATCCCATGGGTTTTAATTTTGCAAACTAGTCTATTATGTGGTACTTTGTCAAACTCCTTTTGAAAGTCCATATATACACAACATCAACCACACTACCCTCATCAACCCTCTCTCTGTTACTTCATCAAAGAACTTGATCAAGTTAGTCAAATGCAATTTTCCTTTAACAAATCCATGCTGGCTTTCATTTATTAGCCCATACTTCCAAATGCCAATTAATTTTGTCCCACATTATTGTCTCATATTAGGCTGACTGGCCTGTCGTTGCAGGGTTTATCCCTCTCCCCTTTTTTTTTTAAAAAAAGGAGGGTGTAACATTTGCAATCCTCCAGTCCTCTGGCACCACCCCCCATATCCAAGGAGGACTGGAAGATTGAGGCCAGAGCCTCCACAATTTCCATCCTTACTTCCCTCAGTAACCCAAGATGCATCCCATTTGGTGACTTTTCTACTTTGAAGACAACCAACCTTATCTCCTCTTTATCTATTTTATCTTATCTAATATCGCTACTGCCTCCTTCTTTACTGCTACATTGGCAGCATCCTCTTCTTTAGTGAAGACAGATGCAAAGTACTCATTTGGTACCTCAGCCCTGCCCTCTGCCTCTACAAGATCATCTTTTTGTCCCCTAATCAGCCCCACCCTTCCTTTGACTGCCCTTTTATTATTTATGTATTTATAAAATATTTTTGGGTTCCCTTTTGTTAACCGCTAATCTATTCTCATACTCTCTTTGCCCCTCACTCCCTTTTTTAGATCACCTTTGTACTTCCTATATTCAGCTTCGTTCTCTACTGTATTATGAACCTTACAATTGTCATAAGCCTCCTTTTTCTATCTCATTTTAACTATATCTTTAGTCATCCAAGGAGTGCTAGCTTTGGATGCCCTTCTTTTCCCCATTCCCCCTCACACAATGTGCCTTCTCTGCATCCGAATCATCTCCTCTTTTGAAGGGCTACCATTTTTCAATTACTATTTTGCCAACCAATTTTTTAATCCAATCCACCTAGGCCATGGCATTCCCTTTTCAACTCACTGAAGTTAGCCCCTCCTCCATTTAAGGATTTTTACACTTGATTGTACCTTGTCCTTTTCCATAACTATTCTAAATCTGATATTATGATCACTGTTGCCCAAATTATCTCTCACTGAAACATGCTCCACTTGTCCCACTTCATTTCCCAGAACTAGATCCAGCACTGCTTTCTTTCTGGTTGGGCTGGAATCACATTGATCAAGAAAGTTCAGGTATTCTGGAATTGCCCCCCCTCTTTGCCCTTTACACTGTTCCTATCTTAGGGTAATTGAAGTCCCCCATTAACACTCCTCTAAAGTTCTTGCATTTTTCCATTTATAGTGGGCTATAGTATGCTCCTAGCCAATGTTTCATTTAATATTTTTTAGGTGTGCAGCCCCCATTCAAAATACCGTACATATGCAGTTTTCCCTATTTAAAAGCTGGTGAGCCAACTGCGCGGGAGCTGCAGAACGCAGCACAGCTTAAAGGAAACACTGCACCCAGCGGCGAAATATCTAAATTCTTCCTTAATTCTAACCAAATAGACAATATTTGGCCACTCAACCGAGTACAGTACCATAGTGGTTATTGTTGCTGGACTATTAATCCAGAGGCCTGGACTAATAATCTGGAGACGCGAGTTCAAATCTCACCATGGCAGCTGGGGGGATTTAAATTCAGTTAATTAAAAAATGCTACTATCAGTAATGGTGACCATGAAACTACAGGATTGTCAGAAAACCCCAACTGATTCACTCAAGTCCTTTAGGGAAGGAAATCTGCCATCCTTACCTGGTCAGGCCTATTTGTGACTCCTAACTGCCCTCTGAAATGGCCGAGTAAACCACTCAGTTGTATCAAACCGCTACAACAAAGTCAGCACTATGGGAGTACCTTCACCACACGGACTGCAGCGGTTCAAGGCGGCGGCTCACCATCACCGTTTCAAGGGCAATTAGCGATGGGCAATAAATGCCAGCCTTGCCAGCGACGCTCTCATCCCTTGAACGAATAAGCAAAAAAGGGCACCACCCCTCCTGTAACAGTTCTCCTGACCTCAGGCCTGAGCCCGATCCATTCCCCCGACAAGCACCTCCCTCCCTACACCTGACAACACCCCAGCATCCCTTTCCACCCCCTTCCCCTCCCCCAACAACCACCCCCAACCCTTCCCCCCCAGACACCACCTCAATCCTTCACCTCCCTCCCTTGAAACCCTCCCTCCTCGACCCTTCCGCCCCCGCACAACCCTACACCCACCTCCTCTTTCCCCAACCACCCCCCCCACCAACAACCTCGTACCCCCTCTCCCCGACCTTTCCCCCCATTCTCCCCAACCCCTCTCTCCCCGACCCCATCTCCCTCACTCCCCTCCCCCCACTCCACCAGACCCTCATCCCCAACCTCCCCAACTCCTCGCTCCCTGACCCCTCCCCCAAACTCCCCCTCCTCCTCCTCTCTTCCTCCAAACCATCCTTCACCTCCTTTCTCCCTCCCCGACTCGACTCTCCTCTCTTCCCCCCCCCCAGCACCTCCTCTCTCTTCCCCCCTCCCCCCTCCAGCACCTCCTCTCACCCACCACCACCTTCCCCAGCAACTCCTCTCACCCACCACCACCCTCCCCAGTCCCCTCTCCACCCCCCCAACACTCCTGCCTCCCCCTCCACTCCCGACTATCCCCCCCACAACTCCTGTCCCCCTGCCAGACACTCCCCCTCTACCACCATCTCTCCCCCCCTCATCCCTTCCCACCCTCACCTCTCACCCCACACCACACACACCCCTCTCACCCCCCTCCACACACCCCTCTCACCCCCCCCCACACACCCCTCTCCCCCCCCTCCACACACCCCTCTCCCCCCCCCACACACCCTTCTCACCCCCCCCGCACACACCCCTCTCACCCCCCCCACACACACCCCTCTCACCCCCCCCCACACACCCCTCTCACCCCCCCCACACACCCCTCTCACCCCCCCCCACACACCCCTCTCACCCACCCCTCTTCCCACACCCCTCTTCCCCCCCCCCCACACACCCCTCTTCCCCCCCACACACCCCTCTTCCCCCCCCACACACCCCTCTTCCCTTCCCCCCCACCCCTCTTCCTCCCCCACCCACACCCCTCTTCCCCCCCCACCCCCTTCCCTTCCCCCACCCACACCCCTCTTCCCCCCCCACCCCTCTTCCCCCACCACACCCCTCTTCCCCCCAACACCCCTCCCACCCCTCTTCCCCCCCCCACCCCCTCTTCCCCTACTCCCCACCCCTCTTCCCCCCCCACACCCCTCTTCCCCCCCCACACCCCTCTTCCCCCCCCCACACCCCTCTTCCCCCCCCACACACCCCTCTTCCCCCCCCCCCACCACACCCCTCTTCCCCCCCCCCACACACCCCTCTTCCCCCCCCACACCCCCTCTACCCCCCCCACACCCCTCTCCCCCCACACCCCTCTTTCCCACCCCACCCTCTTCTCCCCCCCACACACCTCTTTCCCCCCCCCCCCCACACACCCCTCTTCCCCTACTCCCCACCCCTCTTCCCCTACTCCCCACCCCTCTTCCCCCCCTCCCCACCCCTCTTCCCCCCCTCCACACCCCTACTCCCCACCCCTCTTCCCCTACTCCCCACCCCTCTTCCCCCCCTCCCCACCCCTCTTCCCCCACACCCCTCTTCCCCCACACCCCTCTTCCCCCCCCACCCCTCTTCCCCCCCCCCACACTCTTCCCCCCCCCACACCCCTCTTCCCCCCCCCACACCCCTCTTCTCCCCCCCACACCCCTCTTCTCCCCCCCACACCCCTCTTTCCCCCCCCCCACACCCCTCTTCCCCCCCCCACACACCTCTTTCCCCCCCCCCCACACACCTCTTCTCCCCCCCCCACACACACCTCCCTCTTCCCCCACACCCCTCTTCTCCCCCCCACACACCTCTTCTTCCCCCCCCCACACACCTCTTCTTCCCCCCCCCACACACCTCTTCTTCCCCCCCCCACACACACCTCTTCTTCCCCCCCCCACACACACCTCTTCTTCCCCCCCCCACACACACCTCTTCTTCCCCCCCCCACACACACCTCTTCTCCCCCCCCCACACACACCTCTTCTTCCCCCCCCCACACACACCTCTTCTTCCCCCCCCCACACACACCTCTTCTCCCCCCCCCCCCACACACACCTCTTCTTCCCCCCCCCCCACACACACCTCTTCCCACACACACCTCTTCTCCCCCCCCCCCCCACACACACCTCTTCTTCCCCCCCCCCCACACACACCTCTTCCCCCCCCCCCTCTTTCCCCCCCCCCACACACCTCTTCTTCCCCCCCCCACACACACACCTCTTCTTCCCCCCCCCCCACACACACCTCTTCCCCCCCCCCACACACACCTCTTCCCCCCCCCTCTTCTTCCCCCCCCCCCACACACCTCTTCCCCCCCCCCCACACACCTCTTCCCCCCCCCTCTTCTTCCCCCCCCCACACACCTCTTCTTCCCCCCCCCCACACACACCTCTTCCCCCCCCCCACACACACCTCTTCCCCCCCCCCACACACACCTCTTCCCCCCCCCACACACACCTCTTCCCCCCCCCCCACACCTCTTCCCCCCCCCCACACACCTCTTCCCCCCCCCCACACACCTCTTCTTCCCCCCCCCCACACCTCTTCTTCCCCCCCCCCCACACCTCTTCTTCCCCCCCCCCCACACCTCTTTCCCCCCCACACACCTTTCCCCCCCACACACCTCTTCCCCCCCCCACACACCTCTTCCCCCCCCACACACCTCTTCCCCCCCCCCCACACACCTCTTCCCCCCCCCCACCTCTTCCCCCCCCACACACACACCTCTTCCCCCCCCCCACACACACCTCTTCCCCCCCCCCACACACACCTCTTCCCCCCCCCCCCACACACACACCTCTTCCCCCCCCACACACACCTCTTCCCCCCCCCCCCCACACACCTCTTCCCCCCCCCCACACACCTCTCCCCCCCCCACACCTCTTTCCCCCCCCCACACCTCTTTCCCCCCCCCCACACACACCTCTTCCCCCCCCCCCCACACACACCTCTTCCCCCCCCCCCCACACACACCTCTTCCCCCCCCCCCACACACACCTCTTCCCCCCCCCACACACACCTCTTCCCCCCCCCCCCACACACACCTCTTCCCCCCCCAAAAAGGATGATGGTGCAAGGCAAAAGTGGGTGACAATAGGACAAGAAACAAAAGATTATTCTAGAGGAGCTGTAAATGGCAACAGCAAAACCATTATCTGCACCCGCCGTCCATAAAAAATGGGAGCAGTGGTTATGATATAAGGGAATTGGATAAGTACCTGAAAGATAAAACTTTGCAGGGCTACGGGGAAAGGGCAGCGGAGTGGGACTAGCTGAAGTACTCTTGCAGAGAGCCTACACGGGCCGAATGGCCTCCTCTTGTGCTGTAACCATTCTATGATTCTATTTTAGGACAAGATTGACAGTGGAGCATTTTGCACTCGGCAGGCTTTCAATCTCTGTTGACTTCTGTTTTTCTAGTTCAGTGTAATCTCCATTGGATCATGGAACCCAGGGATTTGTTAATTTTTCCTTTCACAGCATTTTATTTTGTTTATTATTGCCTAAGTACCATATTTTTAAGGTATTTTTACCGCGAGGGCAATGAGGTAATTCATTCCAATGCCACTATTTGACAGATTACAAGGAGATAAGTTTTCCTTTTTGACAATCCATCTTTTAGTCATGTTGGAAAAGAAAAATCAAAGCAAATGGTGCCACTACAGCTGCAAATACATTGTAGACTGGACCAGTAAAAAACAGCAGATGAACACACATTTTGTCTTGTTTATTGTGAGGACATCAGCATTGGGAATTCTGGAGTAACCAACCTCAAAAACCTCAACAAGGAGGTTTGATTTAAGTACTTTCACCAGACTCTGAAAGTTGTAAAAACAGACTTCTTATCCATGGAAATATGTATCGAAGAATCATAGAAAGGTTACTGCATGGAAGGTGGCCATTCAGCCCATGCCGGCTCTCTGCAAGAGGACCTCACCTAGTCCCACTCCCCTGCCCTTTCCCTGTAGCCCTGCAACTGTTTTTCTTTCAGGTACTTATCCAACTCCCCTTTGAAAGCAATGAAAGGGTGGTGGAGGCACACTCATTCAGGCAGTACATTCCAGATCCTAACCACTCGCTGTGTAAAAAAGTTGTTTCTTATGTTGCCTTTGGTTCTTTTGCCAATTACCTTAAATCTGTGAACTTTGCTTCTCGACACTTTTGCCAATGGGAACAGTTTCTCTCTATCTACTCTGTCCAGACACCTCGTGATATTGAACACCTCTATCATATCTCCTCTCACTCTTCTCTGCTCGAAGGAGAACAACCCCAGCTTCTCCAGTCTATCCACTTAACTGAAGTCCCTCATCCCTGGAATCATTCTCGTAAATCTTTTCTGCACCCTCTCTAAGGCCTTCACATTCTTCCTAAAGTGCAGTGCCCCGAATTGGACACAATACTCCAGTTGAGACTGAACCAGTGTTTTATACAGATTTATCATAACTTCCTTGCTTTTGTACAGTATACCTCTATTTATGAAGCTTTCTCAACCTGCCCTGTCACCTTCAACGATTTGTGCACATATACCCCCAGGTCTCTCTGTTCGTACACCTCCTTTAGGATTGTACCATTTAGTTGATATTTCCCCTCATTCTTTCGATCAAAATGTATCACACTTCATTTTTCTTCGTGAAATTTCACCAGCCTGTCTGTGTCCTCTTGAAGTCTATCACTATCTTCTTCACTGTTCACTATACTTCCAAGGTTGTGTCCTCTGAAAATTTTGAAATTGTGCCCTGTACCCAAGTCATTAATATATATACACATGTAATACAGCAAATGCAGAAAACCATAATGTAATAAATTCTGTTTTTGCTAACCATCACATTCCATGGGAGAATGTTATTATTTCTCTTCTGACCCTGCCAATAACTGTTTTAAGTTGGATAAAACAACAGTCAAGTTCCATGTACAGTCTGCCTTGTGTTTCCCACATTGCGCATCCTGCAGCGAAGGATGCTGTTGAAGCAATCTCAAAACCAGTGGCAGATCTGCTACTGGACTTTTAGAAATAATTTTAACGGTAGCGTAAAATGAAGAGAGCAATACTAGCACTGATATGATGCAAACGAGCTTTAACGAATAAAACATGGAGGAACAAGGTGGCTCAGTCTCCGCCAAGCAATAGCAAGATGTGATAACCAGAGGGAGCCCCTTAAAGCCTATTTTGGAAGCAACAATGAAACAGAGCAACCTGGCCTAGTTCAGTGAATTTACACATACATACAAGATGAGGAAATGCATCTTTACTTTCTTTTTTTGGAACATGGGTTGGATGATTTATTAGCCGACAATGATTTTTCTCAAGACAAGGATTTGAGAATTGCCTACCACTGGGAAGACAGCATTAAACTGCTAAAAACACTGCTCAATCGATTTGTCATGTCGGATGTGTCAAGCAGTACCAATGATGGATTTCCAAGATTTAACAAGTCAGGAAGAAAACCAGAAATTGTCTGTTTGCATTAAAGCTAAAATTTTTATTGCTGCTAATGGAAATTTAGACAATGCCACATTTCATAACTTCTATGCTGGAGTCAGAAAGTTTTATTCTACAGCTGTCCAGAAACTACCAAGAAAATTACCACTATCATACAAAATTCTTGAGGTGTTGGGGACTACTACATCCACTTAAAAAATTGGATTAAGATGAAGATGCAATTATTAATCTACTGACATGATTTCTGTTATGTTCAGAATAAATCCACAGGTCTATGTCACAAGCTCAAACTGTTGAGACCTTGGTCGTTTTATTTCAGACTTTCGAGTGAGGAAGCAGCTTTATACCTCCTTGCCCCAGGGTGCACAGGTGACCCTTAGGTTTCCCACAGGTGTGCCCCCTGGTGGCAAGTCTTATATTTGGGTACGGTCTACATACATACATAACATCACTCCCCCTCCCCCCCCAAAGTCTTACTGTGCAAGTTATTTGCAAGTTGAGGCGATCTGGCGCCCTGTACCCTCGGGTCGATCACCTGGGTTGAAGTCTTGACATGGTGGGTTCATCCTTGTGGTTGACGGTGAGGTTGATCGTGTTGGTGGGTCGCTGGGGGCCAGGTCCTTACGGTGTGGTTCCTGGTTATCTGTCGTGCGCAGTTTGGTCTCGTCCCACTGCTTTACTTGTTAGTGCGGTACATGGTTTCACAATCAAACACTCCGTTTTCATCACATGCACTCCATTCCCACCCTTGGCTAATGCGGTACGAGCTGCCCGACTGGGTCCATGAACATGGTCTGCATCACTTATTCCGATGTCGTGTGGAGGGGCCGTGCACTTACGGTGCATTCTCTGCTGATGGCATGCGGAAGGCTCGGTTCTGAGTGATTCGGTCTGGTGATTGCGTAACACCCAGGATAGCCGGGTCTGTAGGAAGTCTACTGTGGCACGCGTGGTGCTAGGTTTGGTGATTTGGGCGCTGACCCTGAGATTTGGAAAGCCCAGGATGGCCGCAATAACCTTGAGACTTTCGGTAGTGGCGGGAGGCCTAATGGTCCCCGTGGACATTGGGCCATAGTATGGGGGCCCCGGACCACCGACTGCGTGTAGCCGCCCTGCCTTGCTTTGCAACGTTGGGATGGGTCTATCGTCTTTTTGGCGGATAGGTTGTCACGTCCCGTCTAGCAGTTCACCTTTGGCAGGTGGTAACATGGGATCCTGGCTGGTCAGGTCCTAAGCTGGAGGGCCGTTACAGTTGACCCCTCACTTTCGAGCACTTCCACGACCGCGAGTGGGTCTTCAGGCTGCGCCGTTTCACCCCGGGGGTGGGCAACGGTGGCCAACTGAGAGCATGGGTGCCGCTCTCTGTGCCTGGCCCGTGGCGGATCATGTTACAGTGCACAGTGTTGGACATTCTCGAAGCAACACATCGATAATGGTGCCTCTGCTCTCCCAAGCTTGTGGGATGAGCAGCTTGTCTGACTCGAGCACATATTGGGACACTCTTTGGTACGTCTCTTTAGTCCCATGAACACAGGCTGCTGCTTTGTTTAACTTATTTGATGCATGTTCAATCATTTGGGGCTCGCCCGCTACTTTTGCTTGCTACGCAACACTCCCGACCCCGTGCGGTAACATCTCACTTGCTACGGATGCTTTGTTAGATACATATACAACTGGTTGGGGTTCACCCGCTACTTTGGTTTGCTGTATAACTCACCCGACCCCGTGTGACAACACATCACTTGTTACAAGTACTTTGTCAGATACATATACGACCGGATGATGTTCGCCTGCCACTTTGGCTTGTTGTAAGGTACTCCCAACCCAATGGTACATCATTGGCTGTGAAAGACCGCTCGCATGGGTTACATGGTGTACACAATTTATTTGAGCATGGCTGCCCCTTTACCTTTGCCCCGAACCCAGTCATCTTCCTTGCTGGGCGACACATTCCTCCATTCCGTTGCGGCGACCTTCCGTGGTCTGGATGCTCTCTCATCCCGTGGTCTGGACACACCTTCGTCCATGTCTGTGATGCCGACTGCCGTGATTTTCCTCCCCAGGTATTTTGCCTCTGGCGTCGGGAAGATGCATTCGGATCGTTTCGGCCAGAGTCCCACTCCGCATGGTCAACCTGGAGCCTCTTCCATCATCGCGAAGGGGTCGTTGGCTTCGGGTGGTGGGTACCGCACCTGTTCCTCTGCTCGGTTGAACTTTACCTTCTCGTGGTTGTGATGAGCGGCCTGTGCCTCAGGGATCTGCAAATGGATCTGCACTTCGATGCCTGGTTCAGCTGGAAGAGGGGGTTTGCTCGGCCTTTGGGAAAGGGAGGCCTCGTTCGCTGGAGTGGGTACACAGAGATCTTCCTAGTTCCATCGAATCTTCCCCATCCACCTCCTTCCAAGCAGCATTGGCCCATCACCTGAAACAATCCACAGTGGTAATTCTTGCACTGCTCCCTCATGGAATACTTTTATGTCCGCACTACCAATATCTGGTATCAGTTCCTTGGTGTCGGTGCGCAGCTTTGCCTGAATCGGGATCAGCTCGGGTCGCTTGGTTTCGTCGCTCCACAGCCTTCTGGCTCATGACTGATGACTCACCCTCGTGTCTAGTTCCATGGATACTGCAGTGCCGTTAAGTTCAACTTTTAACATTATCGGAGGGCTTTTGGTGGTGAAGGTGTGTATCCATATATTTCCTCTTCATCCTCAGGTTCAATTGCCTCGCTGCTCGGTCATTGTGATCCTCGCTGGATCGGTCGTCCTCTCCTGACTCTGCCACGTGGTGAGTCAGAGATCGTTTGCACATTCGCTGGAGATGGCCCAGTGTTTCACAGTCCTTGCACACATCGGGCTTGAATCGACATTGATAAGGTCTATGGATGCCCCCGCAGCGCCAACACGATGCTAATTGATACGCATTCACGCCCCACGGCGGACTCAGAGTCTAGGCCTAGGTCTAGCCTCTGCAACCGTGTGGGCCCTGCCCTGTGCCATTCTGCCTGCTGCAAACATTATTTTGTGCACGGTGCTCGCCGGTGAACTTCGATTCTGTGAAGATATCTGTTTCGTGTTGTCGCTCATGGATATGAAGGCTTGGGCTATCGTGATGGCCTTGTTCAGATCTAGAGATTCGGCAGATAGCAGTTTGCGAAGAATGACCTCGTGGCCAATTTCAAGCACAAAAAAGTTCCGCAACATTTCCCCCAAGGATCCTGCAAAGTCGCACTGCCCCGCAAGGTGTCTTAGGTCGGCGACAAAACTCGGCACATTCTGGCCCTCGGAGCGACGGTGCGTGTAAAAGCGGTACCTGGCCATCAGGATGCTCTCCTTTGGTTTGAGATGTTCCTTAGCCAGTGTACACAGCTCTGGGTAAGATTTGTCCGTTATTTTGACCTGTGCCAGCAAGTTTTTTTTGGAGGCCATATACCGATGACCCACATACGGTGAGGAGAATCGCCCTGCGCTTGGCCTCCATCTCAGCCTTGTCCAATTCGTTGGCCACAAAGTACTGGGCGAGGTGCTCAGCAAAGGGTTCTCAATCTTCACCCTCAACAAATCTCTCAAGAATACCAACGGCAGCCATTACCGTGTGAAAGTTTGTGATTCGTTTTTTGTCGCCAATTTGTTATGTTCAAAATAAATCCACAGGACTATATCACAAGCTCAAACTGTTATGGCCTTGATCTCTTTATTTCGGACTCTAGAGTGAGGAAGCAGCATGGCGAGTCACCTTTTATACCTGCTTTCCCCAGGGTACACAGGTGAACCGTAGGTCTCCCACAGGTGTGCCCCCTGGTGGCAAGTCTTACATTTGGGTAAGGTCTACATACATACATAACAATTTTCATCTGTAACAAAATCTGATGATGAAAAATAAACAATCATAATGAGTGGAACCAGTATCAAGTAGATTCTGAACTGCCCGATTTCCAGTAACGAATCTGGATGAGTGGTGGGGGCAAGTGCTGGATCTTAACAAAATGGAGACACAAGAAAAATGATACCCAGCTCTTTGGAAATTGATATGTCAAGCAGTGCCAATGATGGATTTCCACGATTTGACAAATCAGGAAGAAAACAAGAAGCTGTCTGTTTGCGTTAAAGCTAAAAATGTTATTGCTGGTAATGGAGATTCAGACAGAGAGACTAGGAATAGAGAGAGACTAGGAGGGGGGGGGAAAGAGTGAAAGACTAGGGGGGGGGGAAGAGGGAGAGAGACGGAGGGGGGGGGGAGAGGGAGAGAGACGGAGGGGGGGGGAGAGGGAGAGAGACGGAGGGGGGGGGGAGAGGGAGAGAGACGGGGGGGGGGGAGAGGGAGAGAGACGGGGGGGGGGGAGGGGAGAGGGAGAGAGACGGGGGGGGGGAGGGGAGAGGGAGAGAGACCGGGGGGGGGGGAGGGGAGAGGGAGAGAGACGGGGGGGGGGGGAGGGGAGAGGGAGAGAGACGGAGAGGGAGAGAGACGGGGGGGGGGGGGGAGATGGAGAGAGACGGGGGGGGGGGGGGGAAGATGGAGAGAGACGAGGGAGAGAGGGGGGGAGGGGGAAGAGAGAGATTGGGGGAGAGAGATTGGGGGAGAGAGATTCCCTGCGCTATATACAATCGTGGTAAAAAAAAATCTAACATTCTCTGTCAGTGCCTCATTTAATCATCTCCTAAAACCTGCAATCAGTTATCACTCAGGATTACACTGAGCAGGAACATTTAATTAATTGTGAACAGGTTAGTGAAGCTGTGTCTGATCTGAGCACCTTCATTATCACCAGAGCACAAACAGAAGAGCATTGTCAAGAAGTGTTTCCCCTAAGAGGGAAAGAATTCTGCTAATTTTCCAACAAAGACTGGATTTTAAATATTTAACAAAATGGGAGGAAAGCTCTCTCCTGAATCAACACTGATTCTCTGCTTCTCCTTTTGCGCTGATGTTCTTTGCAGAGACAGCAAGACAGAGTGAGAGACAGGGACATAGGGAGAGTTGGAGAGACAGACAGACTGGGACAGAGGGAGAGAGAGACTGAGACAGAGGGAGAGCGAGAGACAGGAACAGAGGGAGATGGAGAGAGACAGGGCCAGAGGGAGATGCAGAATCAGGGACAGAGGGCGATGGAGAGACAGGGACAGAGGGAGGATGGAGAGACAGGGACAGGTGGTGTAGAATTTACCAATATCTCGCAAAGATTCCAGGTACCTTTCCCCTGCAGAGGAGAAGAATTCCTTTCTGGGCTTTTAAAATGAGTTTAAAGGGGCAGACGAAGCCTGCGGGGGATAAAAGGGGATGCATTCATGGAGACCCCCCCCAGTGTTTGGACTCATAGGAAAGGGAATTCAAAATGGACCTAAATTACAGAAGCTTGAGATCCCCTAAACATCTATGGGAAGGAGCATATCAATTTTAAGATTCTACAACATTTTGGCTGCGAAAAAGAGTTACCAAATACAGGAGGTGGGGCCTACCTCTGAAGCAAATTCGTGTATTAAGGATCCCAGGCTATTCCCCCCTAAGAGATAATCGAATTACCCAATCAAGCACAATGGAAATCATGGTCAGAAAACTGGACAATACTAAAACAATGCAAAACCAGTGATAGCACATTTTCACACCCTAATCGAGTTACTGCTGACAAAGGAGACATTTGAAAATCAATGGACAGAACAGTTTAAACCGTGCCCAAGAGATTTGATGGGAGATAACTGAGCCTTTTTTTGGGGATATATTTATCCCCCAGTTTTACAAGGAAAAGGAAGGAGAACACAGACACAGACACAAGCAGCCTGCTTCCTCTACAGTGAAAAAATGGAATAGTGAAGGAAACTACCAGAACTGATCAGGAACTGACCGAGCACGAGGCCCACGAAACGGAAGGTTGTCGGCAACCAAATTGACAACCACTCTACAATCTGCTTCTGAACGACCCAACGGGGGAGAAATTACAAAAAGGGACTAACTAAAACTATTCGTAACCAAAGAAAGTGGGTACTTACCCCATACATCCAAAACGCAACTTAGCGCATCAACGGACGCACCCCAACCGAAGACTACGCGGTCCGAAGTCCTCTCCTCCGTCTGGGGTACGGCTCGCCTAGAAGGCCAAGTGCAGCGAACTCCGAAACCGTGATTCACCGGCAACTGTCTAAAGGGATTGGTGAGCATAGCCCCTAAACCCCCAGAGCTATAACTTAGTTAGTTAGGGGAATTGGGAGGGGGGAGGCTGGGATAACTTGTGTAAATGTATCTGCATTCTCCTCTTTACCCCATTTAGAGTTTAAGCTGTATTCTTTTCCCCACAGGCTGTAATTTGACATTTTATTCAATGTGTTGTACCCTTCAGTGTGTATTGGTCTGTGTGTGTTATTAAAGGTTGCCTTTTACTTCTTTTTAAACACAATAAAGCCATACCTGCTTCCTACCTTGAAATCGATTGTCTGTCCAAGTCTGTCACAGTCCCTTCATAATTCCAGTGTCTAGAACCAAGGGTGTGGGAGTGATTCGGAACCGCTCATATAAGGTCAGAAGGGAAAGCTGATCCCCTGCAAACCACCCCTTACAGTGGAGACAGGGACAGGGAGAAAGAAACAGAGGGTCGGAGAGACAGCCAAAGAGGAAGAGAGAGATGGCTGGGTGAAGGTCCACTCCAGACGCGTGTAATCCATTCCTGGGGCTGAATACCGACTGCACTTTGGAACAACACAGTTAAAGACGCAGCACGTGTACAATGGCTGCTGGAAGGAGACTACAGCAAACAATTTTTAGGCCCATGGTGACATTTTTTTTTAAATTCGGAAAATTGTTTAAAGCCAGAAAAAAATACGGGAAAGTGATATTGAACGTCCCTTGGTATCAATTACTTTTTGAAAGAGGGAAAGGCAAACTTGGAGTAACTTATTCTGTCAAAGCTGCAATGAGTCTTGAACGAATGTAAAGATTTTTAATTAACTTTTCACAAAGAAATGAATGATTAAAAACACTTGTACCCCCATGTTTCAAATATGATTTTGGAAGAAACAAGCAAGAATCAATTTTCCCCTCATCGAAACAAGTTTCAACCTGGTCTTGAAGTCCAAATGCTTTCAAATAGGCTCTGAAATGCTTAAAACATTTAAAAATTGAAATTTCCCAATAGTTGATTTTGAATGATCGACTGAAGTGAGTAGCTTTACACAAACATGCAACAATGTTGTTGAGGATGGGGAGGGCAGGGGAGGATTTGCAGGAGTTACATATTACTTTTTTATTAACTTGAAAATATTAAGACGTTTAGGAAGAGCACTAAAAAAAGGGAAAAACACAAACCATTTTATTTTGCCTGTCGTTCTATAGTCCGAACAAATCTCAGGAATAATATAAATATAGATTTCCTCTTAAATATTTATTGTTTTAATAGTTATGTAATGATGTATAAAAATTGCAAGCTACTTTAGAAGAAACCACTATTTGTTTATTGAGAAAGACACAGAAAATACTTCGATTAAACTGATATGTTTGAAATAGGGATTCAAAATTGAGTGTACAATGAAGTTTGTTTCCCGCTATTTAATTGTGAAGTACCTAAAATAATTCAACACTGTGAGAAGAACAGGGATTAATATTGTGCAGAATGTTTGAGAAAAAACATGATGCAAAATTCGTAAATTAACATCTTTACGTCACCATTTTAGTTTTGAAGTCAATCTGATTGGTTCTCCTGTCCAGAAAGATGAATGTTTATTTCTGTTAAATTATAGCTTTTCCTGCTTTTTGCTTTTAATTCGGTGATGCAAATTGTGTATGTATTTTTCTGCAGTTGTGAATAAGTGCTGCATTTCTGGTTCAAGAAGACAATGTTTATTAATAGAAGTGATTGAAGTTGAAAGTATGGATGTGTGTTTTTGTTCCAATTCTTTTTAATACTGTGAACTAAAGAACTGCAGCACTTGTCTGGTTGCATTATGATTAATATTCTAATTATGTATCTGTATCTACACAGCATGTCAGCACCACAGGAAAACTGCTGCTCCTGCTGCTTGTGCAGCCATTGCTGTAGCGACATGAGGTTGAGCTCATCTGTTGAAAACTTGAAAATTAATACTAATTGCATGAATAGATATGCCTCTTTCAGGTCACCATGGGCCTTTGGATTGTTTGTCGATACATAACTGTGTAACTGAGTGATGTTTCTGAAAAGATATTGCATTATTATGCAGTTCTTTTATATATCCCAGTCATTTTTGTTTTTAATAGAGCTTGTACATGACGAACTAAAAGCTTTTCATTAATTATACCATAAACACACTTGCAGAACTGGCATCTAAATAACACATGAATTTCAATATAGATGTGAGGTGATGGATTTTGGTAGGAGGAATAAGGAGGCCAACTACTCCTTGGAAAATAAGAGTCTAAAAAATGGAGTAGAGGTGCAAAGGGATCTCGGGGTATAGATTCACAAATCATTCAAAGTAGCAACGCAGGTTAATAATGGCATAAAAGTGCAAATAAAGCACAGGGGTTCATTACGAGAGGAATAGAATTTAAATGGACCTTACACCCCGATTCTCGGCAGAAAATGGAATCTTGGGCCAATTGGGGGGGTTCTTAAACAAAATGGGCGGTAATTACTAAAAATTTAGACCGAGGCTGCGGGGTTAGGCCTAGGAGGGGGTAAACACAAAAAATATTTTTTCCAAAGAAACATAAAATAAAAATTCAGAAAACATTCTCAGGACCCTTTTCACCTTAATTACTGTAAAATAATTTTAAAATATTTATTAAAAACCCATTAACTTATCTTTTTTTGCAGGGCTACTTACCTACCGCCCAGCTCCCGCTGCTTCTCGTGGGCGTTTATTTTCTACTTACCTATGAGTCACCGCTGAGTCAAAAATCGGGCGATGGTGGACTATGGACAGTGCACGCTCCCCAGTAATACTTCGAAACTGCCGGCTCGATTTTCGCCCAAAACGATCAATACCGCCGAGAAACCGAGCGGAAATGCAGTGCAAAATCTAGCCCATAGTTTTTGTAAAGAGCTCTGACCTGTTCGAAATGAAATAAGCCAGTCGAGGTTTATAAACTGTCAATCTATATTGGTTTATGTTTGAAAAAATAGCAACATGATTTATATACCTGTACTAAATCTCTTGATTTTTAAGAGTTTGTGTCTTGATTTATGAGATGGTGGGGTTGACATTATTGTATTTTGCACCTTTCAGAGGAGACAGAAGATGGTAGATTTCCCACGTAAACTCCAGTGAATAGAAGTTCATTTTTAAACCGGAGCTGCAATCCATACATAGCAAATGTAACAGATTTAAATGATAGGAGACGGTCTTCTTAATGGTGTTGGGGGAAAAGCCTCAACCATAACATTGCCTTCAAGGAGTTGGATTATGTTCCCATTTCTTTTGTGAAAAAGAGTGTGAACTGAGTGAAAATTAAGCAACTCAAACTGCTTTATCATGGTGGAGGTGGAACTAATTTGCCAAACTTATTTATTAGGCGGCAGCTAAGATACAACTTGTACTCAAATGTACATCTACATCATTCACTCAAAATGGATCTTGGTAGAACAGGAGAGCCTCAGATAACTTTTGAGGAGGTCTTTACATTCCAACCATCAGAGAAATTTGTATCTCAGCTTCATCTTCATCTCTAAGAATCTAGTTATCACTTACTCAAGATACAGATGAGGAAGGCATTTTTCCTCAAAGTAACTCATCCATCTAGGAGGACCGTATACTTCCATCATAGAATTTAACTTTTTCTTAATTTTCCCTTTCACTCCTCTACCTAGAACTCCATTCCATGTGTTGGTCACTCTTGGTGTGAAGAACGGATATCAGTCTACTATTTATGTAAAACAGCTATCAAGCCAGGAAAGGAAATATTATGAGGGGTGACTGGAAGTTTGTTCAAACAGGTGGGTTCTGAAGCTTTTGAACAAGTGAAAAGATTCAGGGAGGGATCCCCAGAGAGTGGACTCTAACCACTAAAGGCTCTGACACCAACAGCAGAACAAAGGGACAAGGATGCACAAAAGGCCTTTTTCAAAGGAATGGAGTATTCAGGGAAATAGGGAAGAGATATAAGGTTGAAGGAGGTTGTATAGATAGGGTGGTGAAAGTCAATTGAGACATTTAAAAACAAGGAGTAGGATTTAAATTTAAGAAATGGGGAACAGGAAGCTATTACAAGTCAGTAAAGTCAGGGGTGATAGGTGAACAGGATTTATTGTGGAACAGGATATAAGCAATGGTTCACCCCCAAGATGTGCGGCCACACAGTAATCTCAAAGGTCCCACGCAGGCCGCTTACCAGCTTTTACATCGTATATATCGCGCATGCACAGAAAGTTAAAGGGACCAAGCATTAAAACAGGCCGCACAGAACAAAGCACAGCTTATAGGGAACATTGGATACAAGTGGTACAGTTTTGGAAAGATTGGAATTTATGCCAACTAGTGGATGGAATGTCAGGAAGGAAGGGTTTGGAGCATTTGAATACTGAGGTGACAACTGAGGAACAGAAGTGGGCCATTCAGCCCCTCGAGCCTGTTCCGCCATTCAATTCGACCATGGCTAATCTATATCAACTCCATCTACCTGTCTTTGTTCCGTAACCATTAATACGCTTGCCTAACAAAAATCTATCAATCTCAGTTTTGAAATTTTCAATTGACATTTTGAAGGAAGATTTCAACAGTACAGAAGCAGAGATAGGGTGGAAGTGGGCAATGTTGTAGAAATAGAAGTGATAGAACGGTTAGGGGGTCTTAAACTCAATTCAGGGTCAAACATGATACAAAGTTGCAAATACTTTGCTTCAGCCTGAAAAAGTGGTCAGGGAGAGTAATGTAATCAGTGGCAAGGGAGCAAAGTTTGTGACAGGGCCAAAGGCAAAGGCTTTGGACTTTCCATTGTTAAACTGGAGAAAGTTATGACTCCTCCAAGACAGGATGTTACAAAAGCAGTGGCAGTGGAGGCAGATATGTGTGTTATCAACATATATGTGAACCTGATCCCAGGTCTGCAGATGATGTCACCAAGGAACCAACTGCTGTTCAACTGAGTATCTTTGATCACCAGTTATATGTTGCACCTCAATGCCATGGAACAATCACCTTCAATAAGGTCAGCTTAAAATTCATCAGAACAAATTGCAACCTGATCCTAAATTATAAAAATACATGTTTACTTATCATCTTATTGCATTGAAGTATCTTAAAGCACTTCAAACAATGGTCCGGAATCTGCAGTTGTAATGTCAGCATTTGCCATCATTACAGAAACTTCTGCAGTCTGCACATGGTATTTAAACACGGAAATCCTGAAGTTGCTCCATCAGAGGGCGTGCTGCTGCAGTCTTTGCAGATAGAAATCAATTAGAAATCACTGAATTGTCGTGAGCTTCCACTTTTTACACTCTATTCTCACTGTAAAAACCCTTGAAAAAGTTGAGCCTTATTGAATGAGGTGTAATTAATTTTTTTTTAAAACAGCGTACTCTGCCATAATAGGCCTTGAAAAAACGGATTTTATATTTTTAGAATGTCAAATTTCTACATTCCATGATAAAAATTCCATAGATTTTTAGAATAATTTTATTTTGAAGTTTATGACATTTCAGCTTCCACCTTAATTCCAGGTATATCTTTATTTCGCTTTTCTGTAAAATTATAAAAAGTGAATGATAAAACCTGCTTGTTACTTCCTGGTTTGCTGCGTCAGAATTCATCAATGTGACTGGCTGCTTAGCGTGCTTACTGAAATCATTGTTACTGGCCACCAGAGATTCCCTTATAGATGGCGCCAGAATTAAATTAACGTTGGGAAAAGTGTTGGCTAAACATTTGTAGGCAGCTTTTTTCGAGGTCAGTGATGAGCACCATCACGTCACCGTTGACCGCAAAATCCCGGCTAACTAATTATTCTTGAAACAGTGACTGTTATAGAAGTAAATATAGCAATATCTCACAAATTTTGGTTGAGGAACGTAGTCCACTAAGATATTGGAAGAGGTAGACAGGACTTCAGGTCATCTCAACCAATGTCCTGCCCTAGGGTTCGGGATAAATGATGATCTCTATTGGTTGGTCACAACTCAGTAAAGACATGAGGTTGATTTCAGCTCTGAATTGTTAAGATTTCACATTCAGCTCTTAGAACACTAGTTGGCCGACTCAAGTATTTCCTTGTACATGTACTTTTATTGCAGATGGATCAAAAGAATTATCGACATTCTGGAATGATTTTGCATCCATTAATTAGATTTTATCTGACATCAGCATTGTCAATACTAAATGTTTTGTAATCACAGCTGTGATCAGTTAGGAATTCTCATTATGTCCAGTTTATTTTCCTTTATTGTTTTGGCTTGCATGGTCTCCACTTTATTTGGCAGCTAGCAATACTGAAAGCTCAATACATCCGTCAGCTTTTGTTTTTAAACTGGGGAGACTTATTTTTCAACTATATTCAAAACATCTCAAAACTGGTCAGTTTTCACACTTTCACTGTTTGTATTGTCCAAGAGACTCTGGAATACTGCAGCTTTTGTGTTGCTGCAAAGTAGTTTCCCTTTTGCATCAAGTGAGTAGTAGCACAATGAATGATAGGAATTATGGTTCAGAGAAGATAAAAATCACCATTTAACATAAGTCACAACTGCAAATGTGAACCATGATTATAAAACTGTTCATTAATAAAATTGGTAACAAAAAATATAATTTTTTGATTCAGTACCATCTTTCCAAATGTAAAGGGAACAAAATCCAAAGTAAGCTTAATCACAGATACAAAAAAAGGGCATTTGTTTGGGTACCAAAATTATGAAACTGATGAAGTGGAAAAATATGTGGACTCATCTTTAAAAATACATTTTAAGATTTCTGTCTTTCTTGACTCAGGTAGGCTGCAAATTCCACTAATGTTCTGGTCGGTCTTCCTGCCATTCCCTTTCGCAGGTATGGAACTTCATCTTTGTTTGACATCACACCAGCTATGTCAAGGTGAGCCCAGTGTGAGACTGTAACAAACTCTCGCAAGAACGCTGCAGCTGTACACGCACCACCAGACCTGCAGGAACATTTCAGAGCAGAGTGGAAGTTACCAAGTGGCAGCAAGTGAATGTATTTCTTTGGAAGTTCATCACAGATTTTTTTTTTTAATTGAAAATCCCCTTCAAAAAGAAAATTAAAACAAATTTTTTTCCAAATTATTCCCCCTTGAATTCTCATTATGTCCACTTGATCCTCAATTGAAACACAGTCACTCTCTGCCCTGCTGGGCAAATTTCTTGGGTGACTGTTTCATTGGGCCATCACTGCAACAACCTGTATGAAACTAACAAGCTCCCTCTTTTAATTTATATTTTCACTTTTCATCGACTAAGAGCATGTTCTCAAATTTTCAGTTTATTTTGAATAGTGGACAAAATGGTTCACTGTCAGTCACAATGCAATTTTTCAGTTGTGGTACAGTAACATTTACAGTATAATGAATAGTTATAGACTTGCATTCAATTGTTTCAACTCTAAGGCAACCACATCATGGGATTGATTTTCACGTGAAGCATATATCGGGTAGGCAGTGGGCTACTCCCAACCACCTGATGACATCTGCAGGAGGCCTAATCAATTTTTGTGATCAGGCCTCATTTACATTGACATGAGGAGGCGCCAGTGCTAATTGCACTTTTACGGATAGCTGGCTGTATAGGAGAGCAGGAAATCCGGCAATGCACCATGGACCTGCAGCAACACTTTAAAAGGGAAGGTGGAAGTGTCAGGAGTCAAACAAAGCAGCAGTTTTCAGAAAATATTAAATAATGGCTCATAACACACAAGACACTGCAGGAAAACTGAGTGCCAGACCCCTTTCCAGCTTTCCCCGACTGTAGCTAAATGCACCTGGAAATGGCCAGCTCCCGATCTGTACCGCCTGCAGTTTGTGCAATAGAATGCAGGTCGATACAAATATGGTGTTAGGGCACTGACGTGATGTGACCCTGATCTGCAAACAATACTCAGGCCTCTGCCTGTTTTCAGCCTAAATTAAGGTCAGCCTGAAAATGGGAAAGAACATACCTCCAGGGAATTCCATCCCCCACCCCGATTCTCATCCCCCCTACTGCTCACCTTATGCCTAATAGCGGGGTGGTCATAAGACAAAAATCTGTCCCCATAGTGTGCTCGACACAAAATAAAATTAAACTCGAGCTCAGATGTGTAAGATTAACAACATGCATTTATACAAGTGTCTTCAATGCAGAAAACATTCCAAGGCTCTTCACAGAGGCATAATCAAACAAAAATGGATGCCGAGCCACAGGATATATTAGCAGGGGCGTCCAAAAGCTTGGTCAAAGAGGTAGGTTTTAAGGAGGGTTTAAAACAAATTAAGAGTGGTGGAGAGGGATTTAGGGAGGGACTTCCACAGCATAGTCCCTAGATGGCTAAAGGCACAGTGCCAACAGTGCAGCAAGGGGGATATACAAGTTCTGGGGAGCTTGTATGGCTGGAGAAAGTTAGAGATAGCGAGAGGCAAAGCCAAGAATGAATTTAAACACAAAGACGGGAATTTTTAATTCGAAGCATTGGGGAACCGGGAGCCAATGTAGGTCAGTAATGATAGGGGTGGTGGGCGAGAAGGACCTGGTGCAGAATAGGATATGGGCAACCGAGTATTGGATGATGTGTAGTTTATGGAGGGTGCAAGATGAGAGATTGGGCAGGAGAGCATCGGCATATCCTTAAAACCTTTCAGTATCAAATCAAAACAGAAAATAGTTTGCAGATCTTTTACCACACAACAGTAACAATATTTGAGTTTACAAATGTAAAGAGTGCTTATTTGGAAGAGTACTGAAAAGTATTAATGCCTTAACGTAAAGGCAATTAACCACAGAATGCAAGTTCACACAAAATAGGAAACATCTAATGGATATAAATTTGCTCAGTGTAACTCCTCAGTTTGGTATAAGACTACAGAATTAGGATTTACGTCCTAAATAAAAATCTGAGTAATGAAAGTCCCACCCGAAACAGAACAACTTGTATTTATATAGCATCTTTAACATAGTAAAACATCCACATTATAAAATAAAATTTGACACTGCGCCACATAAGGAGATATGAGTGCAGATGACTAAAAGTTTGATCAAAGAGGTAGGTTTTAAGGAGCGTCTTAAAGGAGGAAAGAGAGGTAAAGAGGCGGAGAGGTTTAGGGAAGGAATTCCAGAGCTCAGGGTCTAGGCAGCTGAAGGCACAGCCATTGATGGCAGAGCAATTAAAATCGGGTATGCTCATGAGACCAGAATTAGAGGACGCAGATATCTCGAAGGATTGTGGGGCTGGAGTAGATTACAGGGATAGGGATGGAGGGATTTAAATACATGGATGTGAATTTAAAATCGAGGCGTTGCATAACCAGGAGCCAATGTAGGTCAACGAGCACAGGGGTGATGGGCGAATGGGACTTGGTGCAAGTTAGGACACGGACAGCAGAGTTTTGGATGACCTCAAGTTTATGGAGGGTAGAACGAGGGAGGCCAACCAGGAGTGCATTGGAATAGTCACGTCTAGATGTAATGAAGGCATGGATGAAGGATTCAGCAGATGAGCTGAGGCAGGGATCGAGTCTGGCAATGTTCTGGAGGTGGAAATAGGCGGTCTTAATGATGGAGTGGATATGTGGTCGGAAACCCAGCTCGGGGTCAAATATGACACCAAGGATGCGAACAGTCTGGTTCAGCCTCAGACAGTTGCCAGGGAACGGGATGGAGTCAGTGACTGGGGAAAGGAGACAATAGAGAGGTTGAGAGAGGTGGTGGAGAGGCAGAACTGGGTGTCAGCATGTGGAACCTGAAGTTGTGTTTTTGGTTGATGTCAGAGGGGCAGCATGTAATGAGAAATATGAAGGGGCCAAAGATAGATCCTTGGGGGTCTCCAAAGGTGCAGGAGCGGGAAGAGAAGCAATTACAGGTGATACTATGACTACGACTGGATAGATAAGAATGGAACCAGGCAAAAGCAGGAACACAGCTAGATGACGGTGGAGAGGCGTTGGAGGAGGATTGCGTGGTCAACCATGTCAAAGGCTACAGACAGGTCGAGAAGGACAAGGAGAGATAGTTTACCTTTGCACTGTCACATAGGATGTCATTTTTTACTTTGATGGGAGCCCATTCGTTACTGTGACAGGGCGGAAACCTGATTGGAGTTCTGGGAAAGATGGGCATAGATTTGGGAGGCAATACGTTCAAGGATTTGAGAGGAAAGGGAGGTTGGAGATGGGGCAACGATTAATCTATAATTCTCTTTCAGATGCTAAACGACCTGCTGTAAAATTCCAACAATGGCCTGGATTTTGCTGTACTAATAACGGAAGGCTGTCATCCTTATTGCTGAGTAACAGTGACAGCAATTTCTGGCGTCCGCACATGCGTAATTAAACACGGAAATCCGGAAGTTCCTGTCACTGATGCCCTGCTCCTCCACAGGGTGTGCTGTTGCAGTATTCGTCGATGGAATCTGCACAGAAATCACAGTGATGGCGAGAACTTAGGCCAACTACCCCTATTTTCTCTCTAAACACAAATGAAAAGGCTAGGTGTTGTACAATCAGGAGTAGCTGAGTTTTTAAACAGCGTAGTAAGTGATAATTACTGAACAACTTCTCTGGATCTTGAAAAAAATAATTGCACAAGTATGGAGTCTCATTGCCTCAAGAAATTAATGTTGCAGATTTATTTTTAATAAAAATAATTTTTTTTTAAATTCTGCTTTTGTTCTTCTTTAATGTCTTTCCCTTAATTCCATGCATATGTCCCAGCCTTTATTTTTCTTCCTATCCAATAATTTAAATAATAATTTATATTTCCAGTTTTAATTCCTACTTTGCCATCTGTGTCTCAGTGAAGATTGTTCAATCTGGTTGATTGAACAGCCTCCATGCTGCTTGACCTACTCACAGATGCCACAGAGCCCCTGTAGAGGGCGCCAAATTCAACAAGCCCTCTAAAAGTCTGTGGGCAACCGTACGCAAAGTGAATAGCAAAAACTGTTCCTTCGGCGCTCATAGCAAAATCTGGGCCAATAGCATAATTATTTCACTTGTTTTTTAGTACCCAGAAATCAACCCAAGTGCTAACATAAAAGTGCCATTGGATATGTGAATGAATAACGGAAAAAATAAAGTATGAGGTCAAGGCCCATGATGTAGGACATTAGAAAAAGTGGAGAAAGGTTTGGCAATATCAAGTTTGGGTTTTAAAAGCCGACACACATTGGCGAAGGGAAGACTTGAGGAGATAAGAATTTTCAAAGTTTTGTGGTTCTGTGATAGGGTAGGATGAGTTTAAATTTCAACACAGCAGGCTTACAACCTTATACTGCAGCATCATGAAACAAGCAAATGTAACTCCCTTATTTAAAAAAGGAGAGAGCGAAACCACAAAATTATAGACCCGTTAGTCTAATATCTGTCGTGGAGAAGTTATTGGAATCTATAATTAAGGACAAAATGACTAAGCATTTGGAGAAATTTGAGCTGATTACAGAGCGCCAACGTGCATTTGTAAACATTGGGTCATGTCTAACATAGAAACATAGAAAATAGGAGCAGGAGTAGGCCATTTGGCCCTTCGAGCCTGCACCACCATTCAATATGATCATGGCTGATCATGCAACTTCAGTACCCCATTCCTGCTTTCTCTCCATACCCCTTGATCCCTTTAGCCTAAAGGGCCACATCTAAATCCCTTTTGAATATATCTAATGAACTGCCTTCAACAACTTTTTGTGGTAGAGAATTCCACTGGTTCTCAATTCTCCAAGTGAAGAAGTTTCTCCTCGTCTCGGTCCTAAATGGCTTACCTCTTATCCTTAGACTGTGACCCCTGGTTCTGGACTTCCCCAACATCAGGAACATTCTTCTTGCATCTAACCTGTCCAACCCCTTCAGAATTTTATATGTTTCTATGAGATCCCCTCTCATTCTTCTAAATTCCAGTGAATATAAGCCTAATCGATCCGGTCTTTCTTCATATGTCGGTCCTGCCATCCCAGGAATCAGTATGGTGAACCTTCTCTCCAACTCCCTCAATAGCAAGAATGTCCTTCCTCAGATTAAGAGACCAAAACTGTACACAATATTCAAGTTGTGGCCTCACCAAGGCCCTGTACAACTGCAGTAAAACCTCCTTGCTCTTATACTCAAATCCTCTCGCTATGAAGGCCAACATGACATTTGCCTTCTTCACCGCCTGCTGTACCTGCATGCCAACTTTCAATGACTGATGTACCATGACACTCAGGTCTCGTTGCACCTCCCCTTTTCCTAACCTGTCACCATTCAGATAATATTCTGCCTTCCTGTTTTTTTCCACCAAAGTGAATAACCTCACATTTATCTACATTGTACTGCATCTGCCATGCATTTGCCCACTCACCTAACCTATCCAAGTCACCCTGCAGCCTCTTAGCATCCTCCTCACAGCTCACACTGCCACCCAGCTTAGTGTCATCTGCAAACTTGGAAATATTACATTCAATTCCTTCATCCAAATAATTAATGTATATTGTAAATAGCTGAGGTCCCAGCACTGAACCTTGCGGTACCCCACTAGTCACTGCCTGCCATTCTGAAAAGAACCCATTTATTCCTACTCTTTGCTTCCTGTCTGCCAACCAGTTTTCTATCCACATCAATACATTACCCCCAATACCATGAGCTTTAATTTTGCACACTAATCTCTTTAGTTTAATTTAGTTTTTTTTAGGAAGTAACTAAAGTCTATGGATGCAGCTTATATGGTCTTTCAGAAGGCATTTGATAAGGTTCCACATCAGAGACTGTTAGCTAAAATTAAAGAAAAATTAATGACCTGGTTAGGAGACTGGTGTGAGAATCCTGGGAAGTCTCCATTTCAGATTTTCCCGACAAACTAACATGGACTAAATGAATTAAGTATTATGAGTTATAGGTTCAAGTTTGTATTTTGTTCCTGTTACACGACGCACGACGATTCTTGAATAATCATACTTTTAAACTAGTGTAATATGCCCTGGGTGGACCCGGTTAGATGGATTAGTTGATTATTAGAATATTCGTTTTCTATCTTTAGTGATGTAATCATAAGTAATCGATTTATAATCGTGTGCAAGAATTAAATGTAAAGGTTTATAATCATCAATTGTTTGGAATGATAACCTGAATTATATATGACATGTAAACCTTTTGCTTATGATTAAAAGTCTGTGAGTAAGCTGTAACCAAACAGCCTGGGGTGAGAAAGAGGAATGCCATGGTCGAATAGGGAGGCTATGGGTGAAGGTTGGATATTAGCCAACAGTAAGGATAGAGGCATAGAGTGCAGCTAGCCTGGGATGCAAGGTCAGATGTGGCTGCCACTGTGTTGGAATGTTATGAAGTCTGCGGTAAATTAAAAACATTGGCCTCTCACAGAAAGAGCAAGGACACCATATCTCGACACTTTGGAGACATGTTCATTTTGCGCTGCCGTAACTACCCCAGATATGAGTCTTGATGGTCAAAAACAGATGATGTAAGGCTGTCATAAGACCAGAAGCTGTATAAGTCACGGTGCTGCAGATGTGGCACCTTTATGGTTGGATTTTGGGTTTTGGATGTAAGCCAGTGATTGATTCAATAAGTCTCCATAGGCTTAGAAAAAGTGAGAAAAAGTCTAAGAAGGGGTCACTTGGGCACTTAGAGGGTAGAGGCATTCGGCCAAGAGCTTGGGAATATCCACCAGATGAGCTGAGGAGGGGGCAGGTTGTCGGAGGACCCATACCGATGGACGAGGGAGCCTAGAGGCCAGGGCTGACATGGGTGGATTCGTGGAGATCACGACCTTCTAACCAGGGTACAACAGATAATGTAACTCACATTTGCGCCTTGTTAGACTATTGCTCAGATACTGTAATGTATTAAGTCTTGCTTATACTGAATAAAAATAATCACCGTCACCAATAAAGGTCACATCGAATCTTTCGTACCTTAACAGTGGAAACAGTTAATTGGTCAGGATCCCGAAACTCTAACAATAGTTAGATAGTGGAAGACATAGAGTAGGGTTAATGGGTATGTACTTGAATTGGAAGGAAGTGACTAGTAGTGTCCATAAGGGTCTGTGGTGGAGCCTCATCCATTCACTATATTTATTGATGAATTAAGAGAGAGCCATATATCCAAGTTTGCTGGTTGGCGACACAGTAAGTCGCGTAGATAAGAAGCATAAAATTATGATGCTGGTAACATTGGAGAAGGATGAATTTCAGAAACAAGGATATTGTACTGTAAAGATAGGCACATATAAATATTGAGCTCAAGAATTTTTAAGATTGAAATACATAGACTTTTAAAACACAGGTTTTTCATCACAGCAGGAGGCAGTGTATGGGAAGGAGATTGCTGCAATATAAAAGGCAATATGGTGCTATAGAACATGCATCAAAGATTGTTCATAATAAAGCTATGGCTCAGGTAAAGCAGTGATCGGAAGTAGCAGTATGGTGTGAAAATGCATGGGGGACTCCTATCTCCGTTTGGCAATCGGTTCAAAAAACTAGGTGGTCATAAAACATCAGATGGTGTTGGATTCAGCAGGAAGCAGACCATAAAGAAAATGGTATAAGAAGAGATTCCATGTTTTTATTTAGTTAGAAAGAGATCTTTGACTACCTTCGAGACCCAAAAAGCAATCTTAGCAATTCCTCATTAAAATCCACACACGTGTCAGAAACTCGGCTAATGTGCACTATGCTGTATGGGTGTTTACAAGATTAATGTTTTGTCAATAATAAATTAAGTGAATCATTATATTACTATCTCTACCTTTATGAATCGGTTTAAAGGATAAAGGACTTATTCAACAGTTAGCCTTTATAATTAGAGAGCTAGTATATAAAAGGGAAGGAAGTTTTACAACTATGATACAAAGCCCTGGTTAGACCACATCTGGAGTAGTGTGCCGTTCTGGGCACTGCACTTTAGTGATGTATTGGCCTTGGATTCACGAGAATGTTATCAGAGCTCCAAGGGTTAAATTACAAGAGATTACATAAACTAGACATATTCCTTGGAACATAGAAGATTACTGCTGATTGATTTGATTGAGGTTTTTTGGACTTTGAAAGGAATTTATAGGGTAGATAGAGCAAAACCTTTTCCACTGGTGGGGGAATCCAGTACAAGGGGACATAACCTTAAAATCAGAGCCAAACCATTCAGGAGAGAAGTTAGGAAACACTTTTTCAAGCAAAGGCTGGTAGAGGTGTGGAATTCTCTCCTACAAAAAGCAACAGATACTAGCTCAATTAATAATTTTAAATCCAAGATCGATAAATTTTTGCTATCCAAGGGTATTAGGGATTTGGAGCAAGGCAGGTGGATGGAGTTAGGATTCAGATCAGCCATGGTTTCATTGAATGGGGAAACAAGTTCGAGGGGCTGAATGGCCTACTCCTGTTCCTATGATTCAATTTCTTCAGTTTCATGCAATGTATGTTTAAAGTCATAAACATATGTGGGACATCCTGGAGAGATGTATGTTGGTCAGTGTTCTCGATCAGGCCAACATCCCCAGCATCGAAGCACCACATTCAACCAGCTCCGTTGGGCAGGCCACATTGTCCGCATGCCTGACACAAGACTCCCAAAGCAAGTATTCTACTCGGAATTCCTACACGGCAAGCGAGCCCCGGTGGGCAGAGGAAACATTTCAAGGACACCCTCAAAGCCTCCTTGATAAAGTGCAACATCCCCGTTGACACTTGGGAACCCCTGGCCATAGACTCGAGTCTCGTCGCCTAGAGCATGCAGAGAACAAGTGCAGGCAGCGGAAGGAGCGTGTGACAAACCAAACACCCCACACACCCAACGACTGTCTGTCCCACCTGTGACAGAGACTAACTGCCGTATTGGACTGTACAGTCACCTGAGAACTCACTTTTAGAGTGGAAGCAAGTCTTCCTCGATTTCGAGGGACTACCTATAATAATGATGACCCCCCCTGTGTAAGCCCCAGATAGAAGCCGATGATGTTGGACATCTTGGGGAGTTAAGGTTAACAATCAAACTTCTTTGTATCTTAAAGCAGCAGGCTTTCCAATATAAACATGATGATATTGAAGTATTGTAAAAGGAATGCATTGTCAGGCTTTCCGATATAAACAAGATTACTTTGAGGTGTCATGAGGAAAAGGCATTGCTTTTTTTCTGAAACAAAGTGTTTGTGAGGGAATAAATGTTAGCAATGACATGGTTAATGTTTCATTTTAGGGGAAGAAACATGGGAAGTAGATATCCATTGATTGATTGATTGATTAATTAATTAATTCACCCATTAACAGATAGCAATTGGTCAAAGATACTAGAAAATGTTATGTCAGGAAGTCTTGTTTAAGGTAAGTGGTTGAGGCAAACAATTGCAAACTGTTAACATAGATAGTGTGTTTTCAGATAAAGTGCGACATCCCTACTGACGCCTGGGAGTCCCTGGCCCAAGACCGCCCTAAGTGGAGGAAGTGCATCCGAGAGAGTGCTGAACACCTCGAGTGCATGCAGAAATCATGCGCAGGCAGCGGAAAGAGCGTGCGGCAAACCAGTCCCACCCACCCCTTCCTTCAACGACTATCTGTCCCACCTGTGACAGAGTCTGTGACTCTCGTATTGGACTGTTCAGCCACCAAAGAACTCACTTCAGGAGTGGAAACAAGTCTTCCTCGATACCGAGGGACTGCATTTTATGATGATGTTATCAGAGGATTTGGGAAATAGATAAATCATTGATATTTTCCTTTGATGTAGTCAAAATATTGTATATAAAGATACAGAAATTGAATATCCACTCTTTGTATACAGTTGAAGACCAATCACCTTTACTGTGCATCAATAAAGTCTGTTCCGTTTACTCCACTACGAAGGGCTCAATTTTCCCCAATGTCGTTTTTTGGCGCATTTCAAGAGTTACGCCCGTTTTTTTTGGCCCCGACTACTTAAAAAAAAAAACTTGCAAGTTTCTACGTTCTAATTTTTGAAATTGGCGCCGTGCAAACTGTCCTTTAGCTTTGGAGAGATGGAGCCTAACGTCCGCATTGAAAAAAGGATAGCCCCCGCCCCGTTCTGCACATGCACAAAAAAAAAATGACGTTTTTTACGTGACTGCTGTGGGCAGCATGCCCAGTACACCTCCCAGTCTGCATTTGGCCATTTTTAAAGAGCTTTGTGAGAGAACTTTTAGAGTGCTGTTGAGAACTTTAATTCTCAGGGGAAAAATCACGAGCTGTAATATGCAATGCGGCTCAAGGACCAAGAATTTCTCACAAGAGGAAATGGAGACACTAGTTACTGTAATTGAGGCCAGATGGCACGAGCTGGATACCAGTAGAGGTCACATAAAAGTTTCACCAAAAGAAATGAAGAAACACTGGAACCAACTTGCAAAAGATTACTGTGCAATGGTGACCACCCCGAGGTCTGGAGGCCAGTGCAAAAAGTGGCAGGACCTTGGTCAAGTAGTTAGTGTAAGTAATATTTTCATTTATTCACTAGAATTGTAATTGTAAACGTGACCATCTGTATGTCCCACCCAGCAGAAAGACACCCTCTCTAAAAAGTTCTATTTTCATCTTTGCAGAGGAAGGTGGCACACAACAAAAGAGAGAGAACTCGAACAGGAGGCGGCCCAGCAAATCGGCACCCACTGAAACACTTGAAAAACAGGGTTCGCTGCTTTGATGGGTTCTGTCCGGAGAAAAGCAACCATCACTGCACAAGCTGGGCCCACACTCGAGGGAGAGGGCAAGTCCTGCAAATTCCACCTCCTGGCTTTGCTAAAAGTCAAGTCCTGCACGGGCTAGCCATGCTTCGGTTTCTGGGGATGTCTCCATCAGCTACGCTTCGGTTGATGCAATGTGCTATCATTCATCGTGGTCCTTCAAATGAGCCTGCTGCTTGCGCTGTGTGAGCCTACTCGTGCCACCTTCCCCCCTCCTCTGCTGCTAACCATTTGTCTCTTCAGTTATATTTTGCAGAATTTAAGGCCAACCTGATGAGCCTGAAGATGATTTCAGAAGATTCAGACGCGGACGAGCCTGAAGAGGAGAACATCTTCCAATCCCACCTTCCAGACCAAGAGCATGGGGGTGAGGGGGAGGGGGGAGGATAAAGCCCTCAATGTTGTACTCACTCTGGAGCAGGTGCAGGCGCCGCCCATTGAGGTGCTAGCCCCTTTCCTGAGTGGTACGAGTGTTGGGACATTCCATGGTTTTGCATAGTCCGAGGCTGCGGGTTCCAGTGGGGTGCAGCGAGCCACACCCAGGATGAGGAGGGGCAGGAGAGCTCGACCGCGTTCTCCTGAGGTGCAAGATGCAACAGATGTGGTTCAGATGATGACAATGAGTGCGGAGAGCATTTACCTTACGCGATCAGTCCTGGACACCATCAATGGGGTGGGTGATGAGGTATTGGGACAGTCGAGAAAAGTAACAACACTCTCACGAGAAATGGGAACACTGTCGGTGCACATGAGGGAGGGAGGGTCGCAGGTAGCAGATACATTGTTAGTGAACATGAGGGAGGGAATGTCGCGGGTAACTGATACACTGTTGGTGAATATGAGGGAGGGAATGTTGCAGGTAGTTGAGACACTGTCAGGGCACATGAGGGAGGGAATGTCGGAGATAGCTGCTGCTAGAAGGGTACATGCCAGACCACTCGGTCATTGATGGAATCAACAGCCACTCCCACGCCAATCCCCAGGCCAGCCTCTGAAGAGGCCCAAGCCGGACCTTCCACATTATTGCCTGCCCACGCACCACCATCAAGAAGTACGCATTGCCCGAGATGCTTGAAAGGATAAGCTTGGTACCAACCCGAGAAACGCTGCGCCACCGCCTGCGGGCAGGGGTGAAGTCACCAAGACCAAGGGCAGCGGGCGGTCTTCGAATAAGGTGGCGGAGAGAATGGTGCAGTCTTTATTTGCTGCTATTGTTGTTATTATTGTTGTTACTATTGTAACTGTTCTTAAATTAAACGTTTTCTGTAAGTGATGTAAATTTACAAGTTTAAAAGTTTGTAAGTGATCTTAACTGAAAACTTAAAAGTGTGATACAAGAATATTGTTATTAGTTAAGTACAAACAAGTGTTAAACATTTGAATAAAATATATTTTAAATTATAACTGAATCATTTCCATTATTTGTTCCATTATTAACACAACTTTTTGAACTAAAGAAGAATTATTTCCATTATTTGTTCCATTAACACAACAACATTATGGAACAGGTCCAAACAGTAAACATGGTCCATTTGGAATAGTTGCCGCTGTACCTTCAGGCAGCAAAGCATTCACAGATGAGCTGCTGCCAGAAGGCTCGAGCATTCGTTAAAGCCCGACCTCCTCCGTCATTGTGCTCCGAGTTCAGGTAGTTGTATGGCTTCCTCGTTCTCATCAGCAGCCACGCTCACCTCAGGTGGGTCTTCGACTACCAGTTGCTGCCTCATGATGGCTAAGTTACGCAGCATGCAGCACATAACAGTGAACTGACCGGCAATCTCAGGGGAGTATTGCAAGTAGCCTCCGGAATGGCCCAGGCATCAGAAATGCTGCTTCAAGATGCCAATGGTCCTCTATTATGCTGCGCATCGCAATATAGAAATATAGAAAATAGACGCACCAATAGGCCATTCGGCTCTTCGAGCCTGCACCACCACTTAATGTGATCATGGCTGATCATGCACTTCAGTACGCCATTCCTGCTTTCTCTCCTTACCCCTTTGATCCCTTTAGCCATAAGGGCCACATCGAACTCCTTTTGAATATATCGAACGAACTTCTGTGGTAGGGAATTTCACATGCTCACAACTCTGAGTGAAGAGGTTTCTCCTCATCTCGGTCCTAAATGGCTTACCCTTATCCTTAGACTGTGACCCCTGGTTCTAGACTTCCCCAACATCGAGAACATTCTTCCTGCATTTAACCTGTCCAATCACGTCAGAATTTTATATGTTTCTTTGAGATCTGAAGAGATAGCAAAGTTTCTGTTAAAGAATGGACTCAGTCGAGAATATTTTGTGGATTTTATGGGGTCACCCTGCGCAGATATGTGAAAAAGCTGGTTTTGTTAAAACTCCAGAGACCGCATGGCAGTTAGCTCGGACAAAAGAACTGTCAGTCATCCATTGACAAAAGAGCTGTCAGCCAGGAAGGGGAGGGGCCATTCAAAGCCACTCTAATATGCAAAAGTACTTCTCACCTCCATCTCAGAAGAAGAGCAGAACAATGAACCCACTAGCCTGGCCAGCCATAGAGGAGCCGGGTTTTTCCCAACACAAAGACTGAGAGAGATGCCCAGATTAAGGGCCATCAGCCAAATACACATGGGTTGGATGGCCCATCACTGATCAAGTACCCGTGCTTAGAAACAAAGGGATTTTAAAGATTGGCGGGAAAGATAGGGGTAGCAAGACTCCCAGAGGTCTTTCCACTTTATTTTTAGCTTGGAGCTTGGAGTGAAGCTTGGAGCTTGCAGCTTGTATCTAGAGAGATCTCTCTCTCCATCTTGCTCCACCAAGATCGATGTACCAGAGGAAGTGGCCACAGTACCACAGAAGAAGCCACCGAGACTGAAGACCAGGCAGTGACTTCCCACAGCTGAGCTGAGAAAGGAAACTGGCTGCGTGTGGTGGTGAGCATGGTTGAGAGTGTCCCAAGCCAGTAACCAGATATCCCAGGCGAGCTGGGTAAGGGCTCAGGGTTTTCTCAGAAGTGAAGCTTTACAGGGCTATTCTGAGGAGGGTAATTCGTTGGTAGGGGTAGAGTTAGAATCCACCAGGGAATTACTGCATGTTACTAGGTCTCATTTCTGTACTGTATGTATGTTGTTTGTAACCTGGATTTTATTCTCCACAGAGACAGTGATTTCGTTTAGTAGTGCATGTTTTAAATAGTGTATGTTAGACCAAATAAATATAAGTACGATTTTTCACCGAAGCATTCCTGTCCGTGACTCATTTAATTTACACTCCGAATAATAATTCCCGAGTCTAGAACTTTCGTAAGGCGGGGGCGAATCGAACCGTCCGTCTAGCAATTGGGCTAGAATCAAAACCGTTTACAGATCCCCCCTCATTCTTCTAAATTCCATTGAATACAAGCCTAGTCGATCCAGTCTTTCTTCATATGTCAATCCTGTCATCCCGGGCTTCAGTCTGGTGAACTTTCGCTGTATTCCCTCATTAGCAAGATTGCCCTTCCTTAGATTAGGAGACCAAAACTGTACACAATATCCAAGGTGTAGCCTCACCAAGGCCCTGTACAACTGTAAGAGGACCTTCCTGCTCCGATACTCAAATCCTCTCGCTATGATGGCCAACATGCCATTTGCCTTCTTCACCATCTGCTATACCTGTATGCCAACTTTCAATGACTGATGTACCATGACACCCAGGTCTCGTTGCACCTCCCCTTTTACAAATCTGTCACCATTCAGATAATAATCTGCCTCAAATTTATCTACATTATACCACATCTGCCATGTATTTGCCCAAGCACCTAACCTATCCCAAGTCACCCTGCAGCCTCTTAGCATCTTCCTCACAGCTCACACTGCCACCCAGCTTAGTGTCATCTGCAAACTTGGAGATATTGCATTCAATTCCTTCGTCTAAATCATTAATGTATATTGTAAATAGCTGGGGTCCCAACATTGAACCTTGCGGTACTCCACTAGTCACTGCCTGCCATTCTGAAAAGGACCCGGTTATTCCTACTCTTTGCTTCCTATTTGCCAACCAGTTCTCTAGCCACGTCAATATATTACCCCCAATACCATGTGCTTTAATTTTGCACACTAATCTCTTGTGTGGGACCTTGTCAAAAGCCTTTTGAAAATCTAAATACACCACATCCACTGGCTCCCCCTTATCCACTCTACTAGTTACGTACTCAAAAAATTCTAGAAGATTTGTCAAGCATTATTTCCCTTTCATAAATTCATGCTGACTTGGACTGATCCTGTCACTGCTTTCCAAATGCGCTGCTATTACATCTTTAATAATTGATTTCAACATTTTCCCCACCACTGATGTCAGGCTGAAGGTCTGTAATTCCCTGTTTTCTCTCCCTCCTTTTTTTAAAAAGTGGGGTTACATTAGCTATCCTCCAGTCCATAGGAACTGATCCAGAGTCTATAGAATGTTGGAAAATGACCACTAATGTATTCACTATTTCTAGGACCACTTTCTTAAGGATGCAGTCTATCAGGCCCTGGGGATTTATCGGCCATCAATCCATCAATTTTCCGAACACAATTTGCTGACTAATAAAGATTTCCTTTAGTTCCTCCTTCTCGCTAGACCCTCGGTTCCCTAGTATTTCCGGCAGGTTATTTGTGTCTTCCTTAGTGAAGACAGAACCAAAGTATTTGTTCAATTGTCTGCCATTTCTTTGTTCCCCATTATAAATTCACCAAATTCTGACTGTAAGGGACCGACATTTGTCTTCACTAATCTTTTTCTCTTCACGTATCTGTAGAAGCTCTTGCAGTCAGTTTTTATGTTCCTTGCAAGCTTACTCTCATATTCTATTTTTCCCCTCCTAATTAAACCTTTTGTCCTCCTCTGCTGAATTCTAAATTTCTCCCAGTCCTCAAGTTTGCTGCTTTTTTTGACTAATTTATATGCCTCTTCCTTGGATTTAATACTATCCCTAATTTCCCTTGTAAGCCACGGTTGAGCCATCTTCCCCTTTTTATTTTTATGCCAGACAGGGATGTACAATTATTGAAGTTCATCCATGTGATCTTTAAATGTCTGCCATTGCCTATCCACCATCAACCCTTTAAGTATCATTCGCTAGTCTATCCTAGCTAAATCACGTCTCATACCATCGAAGTTACCATTCTTTAAGTTCCGGACTCTAGTCTCTGAACTAACTGTGTCACTCTCCATTCTAATGAAGAATTCTACCATATTATGGTCACTCTTCCCCAAGGGGCCTCGCACAACAAGATTGCTAATTAATCCTCTCTCATTACAAAACACCCAGTCTAGGATGGCCAGCTCTCTAATTGATTCCTCAACATATTGGTCTAGAAAACCGTCCCTTATGCGACATGTTGTATTCCCGCTCAGCTTCCGTTCGGGTTACGCGCAGGGGCTTCATGAGCCAGGTGGCGGGGCCGTACCCCTTGTCTCCCAGCAGCCAGCTCTGCCCTTCTGGCTGCTGCTGAAACGTGGCAGATATAGCGCTCTCGTGTAGGATGACTGCATCATGGGTGCTCCCATGGTATCATGCATCAACTGCCATGATGCTGTGCATGTCGTCACAGACGAGCTGCACAAACACGGAGTCGAAGCCTTTTCTGTTCCTGTACATCTCGGAAACCTCCAAAGGTGCTCGCAAGGCGATGTGGGTGCAGTCAATGCAGCCCTGTATCTTTGGGAACCCAGCAATCCTGGAGAAGCCCACAGCCCTGTCACGCCTTGCCTCGGTGGTCATGGGGAACTTCATGTAGTCATTCCTCTTGGCATATAGTGCAGCAGTCACCTGCCGAATGCAGATATGTGTTGCATGTTGAGAAATGGCGCACACATCCCCAGTTGTGGCCTGCAATGATCCAGATGCATAAAATGAAAGTGCAGCTGTAACCTTTGCTTCAACTGACAAAGCAGTCCTCCTGATGCTTCTCGGGCGCAGGTCTGCTTTTATTAACTCACAGATCTTGTTACAACTTCTTTGCAGAAATGCAGCCTTCTCACACAGTCTGCATCACTGAGGTTCAGGTATGAACGCCTGCCTCGATATACCCGATGTGGGTAAGGCCTCCTGCCCATCATCCTACGTGCTCTGAGGTTCTTCATGTGATGATGTCTAATCAATCTTCTCCTCTGCAGCACCATCACCCAGAAAGCTTGCACCAGGCATTGTCAATATTGCCTCCATAATTAAATTGTAACTTTGCAAGGAGGTCAAAACAGCAGGACAAAGCACTCAACCTTCTTTCCTCTCTCTCTATTCCCAAGATCGACGCCCTAGTATGGACCACACCCTGGTCTGCACATGCGCTTAGAACGGGAAGCTCAGTATTAAGTGAAGACATTTGGGGCAACGAAGTTTAATGCAATTCTTTAATTTTTGATATTTTTCAAAGTACCACCCCACCACCGACCGAACGGCTCCTCACCGGGCTCGAGGGCCAGCCAGCAAATCGCTCCCTCGCCCAGACATAGGGGCTCAACGTCCACCAACCCCACCGCCCCACCGCCCGCCCGCCCCACCCCCCCCCCACCCCACCCCACCCCCCCCCCCCAACCCAACTGGGCTTCTTTTGAAGCTGCTGTATAGTAGATGGGTTCTCATCCCTTCAGTTCGGCTTCCACCCCCCCACCCTCTTTTGAAGCTGAGCCCCGAGCCCGTGTCTGGGCGAGGAAGCGATTCTGCCGGCCGACTTTCGGTGGTGGCGTGGTACTTTGAAAAAAATCAAAAATTAAAGAATTGCATTAGACTTCCATTTTCTCCCTTTTGGCTTTGAAAAAAATTAAGCTTCATGATGCATATTCTTTGTCTTCTTGACTCCCTCCAAAACTTCACCTAAAAACAATGGTGTCTTTCTGCGCTGATTTTTTAATGTGTGCTGGTTTTTCTTAAGTGCCCAGAAGGTTTTGTAGGAGTGGTCACATACACCGTCCTAGGAAAAATGTAAGTTGGCCAAACTTGCTTAAATGTGAAAAACTGGCGCAGACATCAGGTTACACCCCCATGACACAAATAAACACTAACTTAAAAAAATCGTACCAAACTGAGTTACACTGGCGTAGAAACTTTGGGGAAACTTGGATATTTTAATTAACACCAAAAAATGCGGCACACGTCAAATAAAAAACAGCGCAGATAACTGGGGAAAATTGAGCCCGAAGTCTCGTGCTTACTCGAAAGTGTTGTTGTGAACCAGAGGAGAAAGGAGATTGCTTAACAATGTAATATGAAATAAAGTGAGAATTGTTTCGATTTAAGGGCATGATACTGTATTCACCTGTATTTGCCGATGTTATTCAGGTCTGCTAGTTGCGATTCTGTGATCTGTCTGGTGTAATGCTGGAAGAGTGGCATCCTCCACACTCTATCTCCAGTCACAACACTAGCCTAAACAAGAACAGTACATGCTCAGCATTATCCATTATGGTTAAAAATGCACCATCCAAAACTGAAAAGGACATTAATTAAACCTAAATTCTCAATGAAAAAACATTCTATTCATATTACTAGTGCTACACTTTAAAAGATAACAAGGTGAATAAACTATCAGCACAAATTTTAATGATTTTCAAGCTACTCCACACATTGCTAATTAGACCATGCATTGTTACTAATAAAAGCACCAATTGTTTAGAATCTGAGTGCGGTAAATTATTTAAAAATAGATGTGTTTTTGAGCCACCGTGCTTATGAAGGACTTGAATGGAAGATGGGGCTGGATATAAAAATTGCCCTTTCTTGTTACAATATTATGGCCCTATAATATAGTCGAACATCAACTTACAAAATAAATTAGGGTATTTAGTTTTAAATACACTTTTGATTGCAGTTCTGCAATTGATTGATTGCAAGATTGATGACGACTTGTTATTCCCAAATTCCTGCTGATGTTACTATATCACTGTACGGTACAAGCGGTGATAGAAGCTGGTTGGTCAAGTTAACAGACTCACTATGCTGTTGGTTCGTTGTTCTTTCTGAAAATTCATGGTGGCTAACCAGGAGGGAGAATCAAGGCTACAGTACTTGAGCAGTGCCGACTCACTCTATCTCTAAGCTGTCCTGGTCTGCAGTTCTGTTTCATCCCTCGCCTCATTCTTAACCAAAAACTTTTTTCCTTCCTTTCAGGTGTCAAGGATTGTAAACTTCAACAACTCTTGGACACCAACTCCCCTCCGGAACCTTCTTCCCCTACACTTCCCTCTGATCCCATCCCTTCTTCCAATCTCACCCCCTGCAGTATTTTCACTATCCCCTCTGACCTTCCTCTCTCTGACCCCGAACGATCAGTCCTCAGCAAAGGCCTGAGCTTCATCCCTTTACGCTCCCACCTCAATGAATTTTGAGCTCGGCACGATACTGAGCTCTTTTTCCGCCGCCTTCGCCTCGGTGCCCACTTCTGCAGCCAGGAGTCTTCCCCCCCCCCCCTTCTCCCATTTTCAGAATTCTCGCTCTACCTGGACCCCTCCCCCTCTGGCCTTTAATCCTCTCCAGACCTCTTCATTGCAAACTGCCAATGGGACATTGGCTGTCTCAATTTCTCTGCTCCCCTCACTCACTCCAACCTATCTCCCTCTGAACTTGCAGCACTCCGCTCTCTCAGATCCAACCCCGACTTTGTCATTAAACCTACGCTCCCAGCATTCCTAAGGGACCACTCCCTCTGCGACACCCTGGTCCATTCCACAGTCACCCCCAGCACCCCCTCCCCTTCCCATGGCACCTTCCCTTGCAAGCGAAGTAAGAGAGGAAATAGCAGAGGCTTTGACCATCATGTTCCAGTCCTCTTTGGATCTGGGCATGGTGCTGGAGGATTGGAGGACAGCTAATGTAGTACCCTTGTTTAAGAAGGGAGAAAGGGATAGGCCGAGTAATTACAGGCCTGTCAGCCTAACCTCAGTGATGGGAAAATTATTGGAAAAAGTCCTGAAAGACGGGATAAATCAGCATTTGCAAAGGCAAGGATTAATTAGGGTCAGCATGGATT
The DNA here is from genome assembly GCF_044704955.1 of Pristiophorus japonicus. Lineage (NCBI taxonomy): Eukaryota > Metazoa > Chordata > Chondrichthyes > Pristiophoridae > Pristiophorus > Pristiophorus japonicus. The sequence continues at coordinate 27,555 of NW_027254539.1, read as the reverse complement.
TGTTAAGAGAAGATTGTGCCTGACTAACCTGATTGAATTTTTTGAGGAGGTAACCAAGAGGGCCGATGAGGGTAGTGCGTACGATGTAGTATATATGGACTTTAGCAAAGTTTTTGATAAGGTCCCACATGGTAGACTGGTCATGAAGGTTAAAGCCCATGAAATACAGGGCAAAGTGTCAAGTTGGATCCAAAATTGGTTTGGAGGTAGGAAGCAAAGGGTAATGATTGATGGATGGTTTTGTGACTGGAAGGATATTTCTAGTGGGGTTCTGCAGAGCTCAGTACTGGGACCCTTGTTTTTTGTAGTATATATCAACGATTTAGATTTGAATTTAGGGAGTATGATTAAGAAGTTTGCAGACAACACTAAAATTGGCTGTGTGGTTAATAATGGAGAGGAAAGTCATGGACTGCAGGAGGATATCAATCTACTGGTCAGGTGGGCAGAGCAGTAGCAAATGGAATTTAATTCAGAGAAGTATGAGGTGATGCACTTTGGGAGGGCTAATAAGAAAAGGGTATACACATTAAGCGGTAGGCCACTTAATAGTGTAGATGAACAAAGGAACCTTGGAATGCTTGTCCACAGATCTCTGAAAGTAGCAGGCCAGGTGGATAAGGTGGTTAAGAAGGTATATGGAATGCTTGCCTTTATTGGCCGAGGCATAGAATATAAGAGCAGGGAGGTTATGCTTAAAGTGTATAATACGTTGGTTAGGCCACAGCTGGAGTATTGCGTGCAATCTGGTCGCCGTATTATAGGAAGGACGAGATTGCATTAGAGAGGGTGCAGAGGAGATTTACTAGGATGCTGTCTGGAGTGGAGAATCTTAGTTATGAGGACAGATTGGATAGGCTGGGTTTGTTCTCATTGGAACAGAGGAGGTTGAGAGGAGACCTCATTGAGGTGTACAAATTATTGAGGGGCCTGGACATAGTGGATAGTAAGGGTCTATTTCCATTGGTGGAGGGATCTATTATGAGGGGGCATAGTTTTAAGGTGCAAGGTTTAGAGGGGATTTGACGGGGGCTTCTTTACGCAGAGGGTTGTGGGGATCTGGAACTCGCTGCCTGGAAGAGTGGTGGATGCAGAAACCCTCACCACTTTTAAGAGATGGTTGGATGGGCACTTAAAGTGCAGCAACCTGCAGGGTTATGGAGATGGTCATTGGGATTAGACTGGATGACCTTTTGTTGGACGGAGCAGATATAATGGCAAGTACTGCAGGGAATAGAATACGGCCAGGGTGATCTCCTGGACTAGTTTTGATCGCCTGGATGGGTCGGAGAGGAATTTTCCCAGATTTTTTCTCCCTAAATTGGCCTGTTTTTTAAATCTGGCTTTTGCTTCTCCCAGGAGATCACATGGCTCCGGTTGGGGTGGAGTGTAGAATGTTTTAGTATAAGGGGTGTCACAGTTGTGGTGAGGCGGATTGGTTGGGCTGGGTGCTCTTTGCTTTTCCATCATTGTTCATAGGTTTATATGTAACCTTTAGGGCTGCTGGCCAGGGGCCGTGTGGCTCTTTGTCAGCTGGCATGAACTCGATGGGCCGGAATGGCTGTCTCCTGCGCTGTAAATTTCTATGTTTTTAAGCGCAGGAGATGCAACACCTGCTCTTTTACCTCCACTCTTCCCATTATCCAGGGCCCCAAATACTCCTTCCAGGTGAAACAGCAATTTACATGTACTTCTTTCAATTTAGTATACTGTATTCGCTGCTCACGATGGTCTCCTCTACATTGGGGAGACCAAACGCAGATTGGGTGACCGCTTTGCGGAGCACCTCCGTTCAGTCTGTAAGCATGACCCTGAGCTTCCGGTTGCCTGTCACTTTAATTCCTCGCTCCACTCCAAAATTTCCGTCCTCGGCCTCCTACACTGTTTCAATAAAGCCCAACGCAAGCTCGAGGAACAGCACCTCATCTTTTATTCAGGCACTTTACAGTCTTCTGGACTCAACATCAAATTCAACAATTTCAGATAACCTCTGCCCATTTTTGGCTCCCTCCCCCCACCCCCCACCCCCGCAATCTTGTGTTTTTTTTCTCTTTGTCTCCAATGGCAGCTGGTCATTATTCCGTCATTAACACCCTATCGAGACTAACCTTTTTCTAACTCCTGGCATTACCATTTGAATTCGGCCCATCATCCCTTTGTCTTGCTAATCTCACCTACCTTCCACCCTATTACAGACCTTCCCTTCTGTTCTTTCTTCCCCTCCCCCTTTCAGTGCCCCTTAAGAATCTGTTCTTTTCAAACGTTTGCCAGTTCTGACAAAGGGTCATCGACCCGAAACGTGAACTGCTTTTTTTTCTCCACAGATGCTGCCTGACTCGCTGAGATTGCCAGCATTTTCTGTTTTTACTACCGTACTGTAGCTCTATCTCAGACCTATACTTCCTTCAAGCCTGGTTTTCTCGCACAAGTGTAGAATCGCAGAATTAGCCCACAGCTCCATTTATTTTTTTTGAAGTGCTTTAAAATAGAAATTAGATTTTACAAATAAATCGGCAATCTTTTACATACAACACTGCATAAACTATTCTTACTTGTCTGAGGTGCCCCCACAACCAGTCAGAGTTGGTGAAAACTCCAGTAGCTGCTGATCCCAGAGCAACATCGATTGCACCTGTTAAAATAGCTCAAATCAAATCGCTGCAGTTCAAATTTTTAAAAACGTATTAATGATTACATTTCAGTCTGACTACCAAAATCTTACGTAAGGCATAATCAACAACTTCTCTGCTATCACAATTGTATATATTACAATATTGTAGTGGTTATGTTACTGGACCAGACAGAGGTCTGGACTAATGATCCAGAGTACGAGAGTTCAAATCCCACCATGGCATGTTGAGAATTTGAATTGAGTTTTTAAAATCTAGAAATAAAAAAAACTGGTTTCAGTAAAAGACCATGATGCTGTCAGATTGTTGTAAAAATCCAACAGGTTCATTAGTGTCCTTTAGGGAAGGAAACCTGTTGACCTAGTCTGGCCTATATTCCAGTCCCACACGGTGACTCAGTTACATCAAACCACTACAAAGAATATCACAGGGACGACAGGGGTTCAAAAAGGCCCAGCACCACCGCCCACATCACAATCATTTTTTTAAAATTCTGAATTAAATGTTTTGCTTTGAACACATTTCAAAAGTTGTCAAGCAAAGGAGTTCTAATGTCAAACTGGCACAATGATGCAGTTGTAGTTGGGATGACTTTCTCAGCACTTTAATTCCGAAAGAAATTGGCAGATATTGCATAGTTGTCATCACATGCACTTACTGACTTTGTGCAGGATCAAAGAAAGTTAGCTTTACAATACCTGTTAAAGTTGCTGCATTTACAACTGCTTTGGGGTTAAAGTTGTGTGCATAGCACAGGGCATCAGCGAGTATCAAACGGCCTTCAGCATCGGTGTTATCCACCTTAAAAATAGAGAATTCAAGCAGAGAGGACTTAGAAAACTTCACTGAAATAAGATCCGTAACCAGAATCCCAACATGTAAAATAATTGAACACTTAAGATTCTGGTTCAAATCAATTACTTCTGATGGTTTCAAAAATAATCTATTTGAAAACACAAACCCACCAACCCCACTCCCAAGATCAAGCTTCAGTCTTCAATCCCATCAGTTACTAGCTCCAGTAGTGGATAAGGTAGCATAGTGGCTTTGGGCTCAAAATTGGCCCCTGCAGATTTTTGCCGCACTCACTGGAGTTGCGCCGCTTTTGTAGGATGAAAAGGACACTGAAAAAATGTCCTCCGATTCTGGCCGCTGTGTTGTCTCTTCCAGGGCTTGGCGCGGCGTGGTCAGTCAATTGGGGGCTGGAGCTAGGGCCCTGCGCCAGAAACAGTGCCGGCAGCTCTCCACATGTGCATTACAGTGTGCGCGCATGTGCAGTAGCTCCTGCCTCCAGCCTCTCGGTGTGCATGCTGCAGCGTGGGACCCGATGCGTTCTGCCCCTAGCCCAGGCCGAGTGGCCGATTGCACAGGCCAGCCCGTTGCAGGAGAAAATGCTTCGTTCGGACCGGACATCGAGATCGTGTGGCTGCAATAGCGTGTTGTTTATAATTTATAATTAAGTACGTAACTCTATAATTATTGCAGAATATGGGAAGCAGTTAGCTGGTGTTTGGTTATTTTAAAATGCGATTCCAAGTATGACCGGCACTATGCAGCTCTCCACTTTGAAGCCAGCTTGAAAGCTCCAGTTCAGCACTTTATCTCTTGGGCTTTGTTTGAATGACATTGCTGTTTGCTGCTCGTTATGTTAATGTTTGCTAAGATTTGTTGTGGCAAGTAATGATTTGTTGGCACAAGCAATGGTGTGCTGCCACCCAGAAACTGTCATATCCTCTCCATTTGGGACTTTGTGCAGAATTATAGTAGTGGGGCAGAAATCACACTGTACACGGTAAGGGCCGAAGTCCATGGGGGTTTGCTGTGGGATCGTCGTTGTGCCGAACCACTTTCTTTAATTATCTTTAATTAGTTGTGAGATTAGGGTAATTTAATTCAACTTTTACTTCTTTTATTTTTGTAGTTTAAGCTTCCATGAATGCTTCTGTTGTATAGTAAATTAACTTTGCGAAGTTTGTCATATGATGTCCTGTATAGCTGTTTGATCCTATTCACATTCTTTAGTCAAGTCATTAAGTTCTGCTGGCCTCCGATGTACCTACCGTCACTGATTTCTTAACTCTCCACAAGGGTTTTCTGTGCGGCCACAAGTGGCCACATACACTGGCCTAAGTTAGTTTGGAGTAACTATTAGCTGTCCAAAGTGGCTGGTAATGCCCCCTTTTGAAAAAAAGAACTAAACTAAAAAAATCCTAACTAACTCACTTACACTGGCGCAAATTGAATATGCAAAATGGGGATTTTTAAGATACTACAGAAAAATCAAGTTGCTCGGAAAAAAATGGAGCAACTCCTGGCCAGTTTTGAGCCTTATGTTATGATACGAGTAATCCAGAACCTGGACTAATGATCTAGAAACAAGAGTTCCCCCATGGCAACTGGGGAAATTTAAATTCAGTTAATTAAATAAAAATCTGCAATTTAAAAAATCTGCAAAAACCCATCTGGAAGGAAAGGAAAGCTTCTATCATTACCTTGTTTGTCCTTTATGTGACCCCAGACCCACACCAATGTGGTTGACTCTAAACTACCCTCTGAAATGGCAGCACAACACCACCTTCTCAAGGGCAATTAGAGATGGGCAATAAATGCCGGCCTTGCCAGCGATGCCCACATCCCTTGAACGGAAAACAATCCCAGAGTGACACTCACAGCAATTCTTTCTCCTATGGGGAAAATGCTGAACCTTCCCTCAACAACTTTAATTGATAATATAGCTCAGGTTGCGTCATCACATATTTAAAAAGTAAAAAAATTGAAATTCAATTCTGGGGCTTAGGGGTCTGAGTAATTTTTAGCCCCACCACATTCCTCTTCCCCTTATAGTCCACCACCCCCCGCACCCCCCCACCAGACAGTCAAACTGAATCAGACTAGTTGCATTCAGCATCCTGTTCAACTGAGCTGATCTGTAGACCCACATTCTACCCCATACCACGTTCACTTGTTTCCACGTGCTTCTGGCTCTACCTCACCACTCAATGCTGCTGAAACATGTATAAGTGCCTTTTTCACCAGTTCCAATACTGACCTCTCTTGCTGCATAAACTCTGCAGCTTATATCCTGTCTCACACGAAGTCTCATTCATCAGTCAACCACATCCTTCACAAACAGCACTGGCTTCCAATCCCCAATCCATCTCTGCATTGTCTGTTGGTGGTGATGTTGTTGTCAGCCATCCGTTCTACAGTTTCCAAATCCTAGGCTGAAATTGTTATGTATCTGGACTAGTATCTGCTCTGTACAGCCACCAGCGGGCTCATTCCACGGAGTCCCAAGGGATCTCATAATCCCTTGGGAGCACAGGTATTTAAGAGTGCTTCACAGGTTGGAGAGGCACTCTGGAGATCTGCAATAAAAGACTACGGTCACACTTTACTTTGAACTCACAGTGTTCAGTCTGACTCTTTCTCCATACACAACAACTGGCGACAAGATACAGATAGCGAACCCAAAGATCCAGAGAACAGTGAACATCCTGGAGAAATTTTCAGAGGGAGATGATTGGGAAACTTTTGTGGAGCGACTCGATCAATACTTCGTGGCCAACGAGCTAGATGGGGAAGAGACCGCGGCCAAATGTAGAGCGATCCTCCTCACCGTCTGTGGGGCACCAACGTATGGCCTCATGAAGAATCTACTTACTCCAGCGCAACCCACGGAGAAACCGTATGACGATTTGTGCACACTGGTCCGAGAGCATTTGAACCTGAAGAAAAGCGTTCTGATGGTGAGGTACCGGTTCTACACTTACAAAAATTCTGAAGGCTAGAAAGTGGCGACTTATGTCGCCGAGCTAAGACGCCTTGCAGGACATTGCTAATTTGAAGGACATTTGGAGCACATGCTCAGAGACTTTTTCGTACTTGGCATTGGCCACGAAACCATACTTCGCAAACTTTTGACTGTAGAGACCCCAACCTTGAGTAAGGCCATAGCGATAGCCCAGGCGTTCATTGCCACCAGTGACAATACTAAGCAAATCTCTCAGCACACAAGTGCTGCTACAAGTACTGTGAACAAAGTGATGATGTTTTCGAATCGTAATGGACAGGGCAGGTCACACATACCTGCAGTTACACGTCTGCAGATGTCTCAGAGTCCAACATCAAGGGTGATGAATGCAAGGCCATTAACACCTTGTTGGCGCTGCGGGGGTGATCATCGTTTCCATTCATGCCGATTCAAAGGATACATTTGCAAGGGCTGTGGAACAATGGGACACCTCCGACGAGTGTGCAGGCGAGCTGCTAGACCCGCTAAACCTGCAAACCACCACGTTGCAGATCCACGGAGGATCACGACGAAACAGAACCTCTGATAGAGGAGGCAGAGGTGCACACATTCACCCAGAATTGTTCCCCGATAATGCTGAAGGTTGAACTAAATGGACTCCCAGTGTCAATGGAGCTGGACATGGGCGCGAGCCAGTCCATCATGGGCAAAAAGACTTTCGAACGGTTGTGGTGCAACAAGGCCTCAAGGCCAGTCTTAAAACTCCAATTCGAACGAAACTAAGAACTTACATGAAAGAACTGATTCCTGTAATCGGCAGTGCTACTGTAAAGGTCTCCTATGATGGAGTGGTGCACAAGCTACCACTCTGAGTGGTACTGGGCGATGGTCCCACGCTGCTCGGCAGGAGCTGGCTGGGAAAGATACGCTGGAACTGGGACGACATCCGAGCGCTATCGCCTGCTGACGACACTTCGTGTGCACAGGTCTTAAACAAATTTCCTTTGCTGTTCGAACCAGGCATCGGGAAATTCCAAGGAGCAAAAGTGCAGATCCACCTAATTCCGGGGGCGCGACCCATCCAACACAAGGCGAGAGCAGTACCGTACATGACGAGAGAAAGAGTAGAAATCGAGCTCGACCGGCTAGAAAGAGAGGGCATCATCTCACCAATCGAGTTCAGCGAGTGGGCCAGTCCTATTGTCCCAATCCTCAAGGGAGACGGCAACGTCAGAATCTGTGGCGACTACAAAGTAACTATCAATCGTTTCTCCCTGCAGGACCAATACCCACTTCCAAAAGCCGAAAACCTCTATGCAACGCTGGCGAGAGGAAAGACGTTCACTAAGCTGGATTTGACCTCAGCCTACATGACGCATGAACTGAAGGAATCATCGAAGGCCCTCACCTGCAACAACAAGAACCAAGGTCTTTTTGTTTATATCAGGTGCCCGTTTGGAATCCGATCAGCGGCGGCGTTATTCCAGAGAAACATGGAAAATTTACTGAAGTCGGTCCAGCATACCGTGGTCTTCCAGGACGACATCTTGGTCACAGGTCGGAACACAGTCGGGCATCTGCAGAACCTGGAGGTTCTTAGTCGGTCAACCACGTGGGGCTCAGGTTAAAACGCCCGAAGTGCGTTTTCCTGGTGCCTGAAGTGGAGTTCTTGGGAAGGAGGATTGCAGCTGACGGCATCAGGCCCACCAACGCGAAGACGGAGGCAATCGAGAATGCACCGAGGCCACAGAACGTGAGGGAGCTGCGGTTGTTCCTGGGACTCTTGAACTACTTTGGTAACTTCTTACGAGTCTCAGCACCCTGCTAGAACCACTGCATGTCTTACTACGAAAAGGGGGCGAAAGGGTTTGGGGCAAAAGCCAAGAAAATGCCTTTGTAAAATAGAGAAAATTGTTATGCTCAAACAAATTGCTTGTGTTGCATGATCCATGTAAGCGTTTGGTACTAGCATGTGATGCGTCGTCATATGGCGTCGGGTGTGTATTGCAACAAGCCAACGATTTCGGGAAACTGCAACTGGTTACTTATGCATCCAGGAGCCTGTCTAAGGCCGAGAGTGCCTGCAGCATGATTGAAAAAGAAGCGTTAGTGTGTGTCTATGGGGCAAAGAAAATGCATCAATACCTGTTTGGGCTAAAATTTGAATTGGAAACTGACCATAAGCCACTTATATCCCTGTTTTCCGAGAGCAAAGGGATAAATACCAACGCATCGGTCCGCATCCAGAGATGGGTGCTCATGTTGTCAGCATACAACTATGCCATCCGCCACATGCCAGGCACAGAAAACTGCGCCGATGCTCTCAGTAGCCTGCCATTGCCCACCACTGGGGTGGAAATGGCGCAGCCCGCAGATCTAGCCATGGTTATGGAAGCATTTGAGAGTGAGCAATCACCTGTCACTGCCCGGCAGATCAAAACCTGGACAAGCCAGGACCTCTTATTATCTCTAGTCAAAAGCTGTGTGCTTCACAGGAGCTGGTCCAGTGTCCCAGTGGAAATGCAGGAAGAGATAAAGCCGTTCCAGCGGCTCAAAGATGGAATGTCTATACAGGCAGACTACCTTCTGTGGGGCAATCGAGTAGTGGTCCCCAAGAAGGGCAGAGACACCTTCATCAATGACCTCCACAGCACCCACCCAGGCATCGTAATGATGAAAGCGATAGCCAGATCCCATGTGTGGTGGCCCGGCATCGATGCGGACTCAAGAGTCCTGCGTTCACAGATGTAATAAATGCTCGCAGTTAAGCAATGTACCCAGGGAGGCGCCGCTAAGTTTATGGTCTTAGCCCTCCAAACCGTGGTCTAGGGTACACATCGACTGTGCAGGCCCGTTCTTGGGTAAAATGTTTCTTGTGGTTGTAGACGCGTACTGCAAGTGGATTGAATGTGAGATAATGTCGCTAGCACGTCCGCTGCCACCACTGAAAGCCTGCAGGCCATGTTTGCCACACATGGCTTACCTGATGTCCTGGTGAGCGACAACGGGCCATGTTTTACCAGTGCTGAGTTCAAAGAATTTATGACCGATAACGGAATCAAACATGTCACATCTGCCCTGTTTAAACTAGCGTCCAATGGTCAGGCAGAGAGAGCAGTGCAAACCATCAAGCAAGGCTTGAAGAGGGTAACTGAAGGCTCACTGCAGACTCGCCTATCCAGAGTCCTGCTTAGCTACCGCACGAGACCACACTCACTCACTGGGATCCCACCTGCTGAACTGCTCATGAAAAGAGCACTTAAGACAAGGCTCTCGTGAGTTCACCCTGATCTACGTGAACAGGTAGAGAGCAGGCGGCTTCAACAACGTGCATACCATAATTGCGCAAATGTGTCACGCGAGATTGAAGTCAATGATCCTGTATTTGTATTAAATTATGGTCAAGGTCTCAAGTGGCTTCCCGGCACTGTCATGGCCAAAGAGGGGAGCAGGGTGTTTCGGGTCAAACTTTTAAATGGACTCATTCACCGGAAACACTTGGACCAAATCAAATTCAGATTCACGGACTACCCTGAGCAACCCACCTTGGACCCTACCTTTTTTGATCCCCCAACACACATACCAGTGGCAACCGGCACCACGGTTGACCACGAAGCAGAACCCATCATCCACAGCAGCCCTGTAGGGCCCAACACACCAGGCAGCCCAGCAAGGCCAGCTGCACAGCAGCCCAGTGAGGGCACAACAAATGACTCAACAACACCAGCTTTCACACCGAGACGATCAACCAGGGCAAGAAGGGCCCCAGATCGACTCACATTGTAAATAGTTGCACTATTGCCTTTAGGGGGGAATGTTGTTATGGAGGGGAGGGACTGGGCAAGAGACAACACTATTCTGTATGACAGCACTTAATGGTATACTGCACCACTACAACTAACCTGTAAATAAGACATGTAAAAATCTATATACTCTATACACCCACCAGAGGGCTCATTCTCCAGAGTCCCAAGGGATCTCATAATCCCTTGGGAGCATAGGTATTTAAGAGTGCTTCACAGGTTAGAGAGGCACTCTGGAGACCTGCAATAAAAGACTAAGGTCATACTTTACTTTGAGCTCACAGTGTTCAGTCTGATTCTTTCTCCATACACTACAGAAATTATCTTGTTTTCTATCCCCAAATTCAAAGAAAAAAAATCTGCCATCTTTACTCTTATGTGGAGGGGAGGGGCTGGGCAAGAGACAACACTATTCTGTATGACAGCATTTAATGGTATAGTGTACCACTAATACTGGAACAACTAACCTGTAAATAAGACATGTAAAAATCTATTACATATTAAAATCGATGAGTGGGTTATAACAATCCATTTCAAAATGTATTGAAAACTCCTATGTTAGGCCCTGTCTACAGCAGTGTTCTTCAATAGACAATTGCTGACTAGCCACAGGTGTGGCTAGTGACACCATTTTGGCCACATGCACTAATTTTAATAGAAAACACCTTACATACACTCACACAATACAGGTACATGTACTTCACGTGCATATTTATTTACCAAACATCGACCCCCATTCAGCAATCGATGAAGTAAGGCACTCACAACGATCAAAAAACACACTTGCACTCTGTTATTCATCTTACTATTTTACCAACAAACGCACAAAAAGGTTAAAGTACACATGCGTACACGTGCAAATAAATATTGAGATCACATGTTCAACAACAGTGATTAATACTCCCTTTTTATTTGCTAATCAGAAATGCAATTAGCCACATCTGGATACCCAATTAGCCACAGGTCGCTCATCGCTAATGTATTGGACAACACTAGTTCTGTGGCAAAACCCATTATAAAATTGGCACTAGTTATCTACAATACCAGTTATGCCTGTTGTTGGCACGGTGATTGTTTTTTTCAGTATTAAATGTCACATTATAACAGGGAATGGTACCCTCAATTCAATAAACCTGGTCATTTGTACACGAGCATAAAAGCTATTGTCATAAAATCCAAATGATTCACTCATGCTTCAAAGAACAGAACCTGCCGTTCTTACAATGGTCTAAGTGGTTAACTCAATTCCACCAGGGATGGGTAATAAATTCTGCTTTGCCAGTGTTGCGTATATCCCAAAAATAAAAGTTAGCTCCACAAACAAAGTTCAAAACATGGGTGGAACCTACTTGCAGGTTTTGGCCACCAAGTGTCAATGTGATACAGTCTTGTGTCTGAGCAAGCAAACATGTTAGTAGAAGTATTAGTAAATTAAAAACGCGAATTAAATTACATAGAATATACAGCACAGAAATAGGCCATTTGGCCCAACCAGTCCATGCCAGTATTATAAGAACATAAGAAATAGGAGTAGGAGTAGGCCCTACGGCCCTTCGAGCCTGCTCCACCATTCAATATCATGTCTGATCATCGACCTCAACACTTTACTGCCCGATCTCCATATCCCTCGATTCCAAAATTCTATCTATGACAGCCTTGAATATATTCAGAGACTCAGCATCCACAGCCCTCTGGGGCAGAGAATTCCAAAGAATAACAACCCTGAGTGAAGAAATTCCTCCTTATCTCTGTCTTAAAATGACCTACCCCTTATCCTGAGACTGTGCCCCCTAGTTCTAGACACTCCAGCCAGGAGTAACAACCTCTCAGCATCTACCCTGTCAATTCCCTTCAGAATCTTGTATGTTCCAATGATATCATCTCTCATTCTTCCAAACGCCAAAGAGTGTAGGCCCGTTCTGCACAATCTCTCATCATAATACATTCCTCTCATCCCAGGAATCATTCTAGTGAACCTCCGTTGTACCGCCTTCAAGGCAAGAATATCCTTCCTTCGATCAGGAGAGCAAAACTGCGCACAGTACTCCAGGTGTAGTCTCACCAAGGTCCTGTACGATTGTAGCAAGACTTCCTTACTCTTATACTCCAAACCCCTTGCAATTAAAGCATATGGTATTAGGGGTAATGTATTAACGTGGATAGAGAACTAGTTGGCAGACAGAATCAGGGGAAGTCATAACGGGGAAGTCATAACGGGGAACAAAGAAATGGCAGACCAATTGAACAAGTATTTTGGTTCGGTATTCACGAGTATTCTCTAGTAAGAAGGAGGAACTGAGGGAAATCCTTATTAGTCTGGAAATTGTGTTGGGGAAATTGATGGGATTGAAGGCCGATAAATCCCCAGGGCCTGATGGATTGCATCCCAGAGTACTTAAGGTGGTGGCCTTGGAAATAGCGGATGCATTGACAGTCATTTTCCAACATTCCATTGACTCTGGATCAGTTCCTATCGAGTAGAGGGTAGCCAATGTAACCCCACTTTTTAAAAAAGGAGGGAGAAAGAAAACAGGGAATTATAGACCAGTCAGCCTGACATCGGTAGTGGGTAAAATGATGGAATCAATTATTAAGGCTGTCATAGCAGCGCATTTGGAAAGAGGTGACATGATAGGTCCAAGTCAGCATGGATTTGTGAAAGGGAAATGATGCTTGACAAATCTTCTAGAATTTTTTGAGGATGTTTCCAGTAGAGTGGACAAGGGAGAACCAGTTGATGTGGTATATTTGGACTTTCAGAAGGCTTTCGACAAGGTCCCACACAAGAGATTAATGTGCAAAGTTAAAGCACATGGGATTGGGGGTAGTGTGCTGACATGGATTGCGAACTGGTTGTCAGACAGGAAGCAAAGAGTAGGAGTAAATGGGTACTTTTCAGAATGGCAGGCAGTGACTAGTGGGGTACCGCAAGGTTCTGTGCTGGGGCCCCAGCTGTTTACATTGTACATTAATGATTTAGACGAGGGGATTAAATGTAGTATCTCCAAATTTGCGAATGACACTAAGTTGGGTGGCAGTGTGAGTTGCGAGGAGGATGCTATGAGGCTGCAGAGTGACTTGGATAGGTTAGGTGAGCGGGCAAATGCATGGCAGATGAAGTATAATGTGGATAAATGTGAGGTTATCCACTTTGGTGGTAAAAAGAGAGACAGACTATTATCTGAATGGTGACAGATTAGGAAAAGGGGAGGTGCAACGAGACTTGGGTGTCATGGTACATCAGTCATTGAAGGTTGGCATGCAGGTACAGCAGGCGGTTAAGAAAGCAAATGGAATGTTGGCCTTCATAGCGAGGGGATTTGAGTACAGGGGCAGCGAGGTGTTGCTACAGTTGTACAGGGCCTTGGTGAGGCCACACCTGGAGTATTGTATACAGTTTTGGTCTCCTAACTTGAGGAAGGACATTCTTGCTATTGAGGGAGTGCAGCGAAGGTTCACCAGACTGATTCCCGGGATGGCGGGACTGACCTATCAAGAAAAACTGGATCAACTGGGCTTGTATTCACTGGAGTTCAGAAGAATGAGAGGGGATCTCATAGAAACGTTTAAAATTCTGACGGGTTTAGACAGGTTAGATGCAGGAAGAATGATCCCAATGTTGGGCAAGTCCAGAGCCAGGGGTCACAGTCTAAGGATAAGGGGTAAGCCATTTAGGACCGAGATGAGGAGAAACTTCTTCACCCAGAGAGTGGTGAACCTGTGGGATTCTCTACCACAGAATGTTGTTGAGGCCAATTCACTAAATATATTCAAAAAGGAGTTAAATGTCGTCCTTACTACTAGGGGGATCAAGGGGTGTGGCGAGAAAGCAGGAATGGGGTACTGAAGTTGCATGTTCAGCCATGAACTCATTGAATGGCGGTGCAGGCTCGAAGGGCCAAATGGCCTACTCCTGCACCTATTTTCTATGTTTCTAAAGAGTAGGAATAAACGGGTCCTTTTCAGAATGGCAGACAGTGACTACTGGGGTACCGCAAGGTTTAGTGCTGGGACCCCAGCTATTTACAATATATATTAATGACTTAGAATAAGGAATTGAATGTAATATCTCCAAATTTGCAGATGACATTAAGCTGGGTGGCAGCGAGAGCTGTGGGGAGAATGCTAAGAGGTTGCAGGGTGACTTGGACAGGTTAGGTGAGTGGGCAAATGCATGGCAGATGCAGTATGATGTAGATAAATGTGAGGTTATCCACTTTAGTGGTAAAAACAGGAAGGCAGATTATCTGAATGGTGACAGATTAGGAAAAGGGGAGGTGCAACGAGATCTGGGTGTCATGGTACATCAGTCATTGAAAGTTGGCATGCAGGTACAGCAGGTGGTGAAGGCGGCAAATGGCATGTTGGCCTTCATAGCGAGAGGATGAGAGTATAGGAGCAAGGAGGTCTTACTGCAGTTGTACAGGGCCTCGGTGAATATTGTGTACAGTTTTGGTCTCCTAATCTGAGGAAGGACATTCTTGCTATTGAGGGAGTGGAGTGAAGGTTCACCAGACTGATTCCCGGGATGGTAGAACTATCATATGAAGAAAGACTGGATCGACTAGGCTTATATTCACTGGAATCTAGAAGAATGAGAGGGGATCTCATAGAAACATATACAATTCTGACAGGATTGGACAGGTTAGATGCAGGAAGAATGTTCCCGATGCTGGGGAAGTCCAGAACCAGGGGTCACAGTCTAAGGATAAGGGGTAAGCCATTTAGGACCGAGATGAGGAGAAACTTCTTCACTCAGAGAATTGTGAACCTCTCTACCTGTGGAATTCTGTGGAATTCTCTACCACAGAAAGTTGTTGAGGCCAGTTCATTCGATATATTCAAAAGAGAGTTAGATGTGATCCTTACAGCTAAAGGGATCAAGGGGTATGGAGAGAAAGCAGGAATGGGGTATGGAAGTTGCATGATCATATTGAATGGTGGTGCAGGCCCGAAGGCCGAATGGCCTACTCCTGCACCTATTTTCTATGTTTCTAACATGCCATTAGCATTCCTCATTGCTTGCGGTACCTGCATGCTAGCTTTTTGTGTTTATTGCACAAGGACACCCAAATTTCTCTGAACACCAACATTTAAAAGTTCATCATTTAAAAAATATTTTGTTTTTCTATTCTTCCAACCAAAGTGAATAACCTCTCATATCCCTGCATTATACTCCCATCTGCCACCTTACTGCCCACTCACTTCGTCCATCTATATCCCTTTGCAGACGCTTTGTGTTCTCCTAACAGCTTACTATCCCAACAAGTTTTATATTGTCAGCAAACTTGGATACATGACACTCGGTCCCTTCATCTCGATCATTAATATAGATTGTAAATAGCTGAGACCCCAGCACTGAACCTTGCGACACCCCACGAGTTACAGTCTGCCAACCTGAAAAAGACCCATTTATCCCTACTGTGGAAATTTACTTTCTAAGTTACATTTTCTGTTAAATGTACCCTTTTGTAATAAAACAAAATGGAGTCTCAGTTCTCCCAGAAGTCCCTACAGCAGACAGCCTGTCTCTGTATAAACATGTTAACCTTGATTGATAGCCAATTAATTTAGAAGTTTGAGAGCCATCTGTGTGAGTGAGGGAACCTTGAATTTACCCTCCCTGTCTTGTAAGAACTATACTCCCTGCTAAATAACTGTCGCTGTGTTAAATCTTAAAAGTATTAGACAAAGGCTGTATAGATAAGTAGGAAATTAAAACAAGGATGTAATGTTAATCAAGTGATTGAAGAACTCCTTATCTGTATTTGCTGACCGCAAGGGCAGAACTGATACACGTGATGGAACCATAATTTCTTTGCTTGTTCTTCTGTATAAAGATAGTGTGTTTTTGTATTACTGTAGAAGTCTTTGCGGAGCTTTTGACTTAGCAGGACTTTTCCTTGCAGCAAGTATATTAAAGGGACATCTACCGAGCTGTTTATGTCTGAGTTTCACTTTTTTTTAGTTAAATTGAGAGTCGAGGTTTCGACACTACTCTGTCCATGCTCCATCATTGCCTCCAATACCATGAGTCCTTATCTTGTGTAATAACCTTTTATGAGGCACCTTATTGAATGCCTTTTGGAAATCCAAATATACTACATCCACTGGTTCTCCTTTATCTACCCTGCCTGCTAGTTACATCCTCAAAAGACTAATAAATTTGTCAAACACATTTCCTTTTCATAAAACCATGTTGACTCTGCCTAATCATGTTATGATTATCTAAGTGGCCTGATACCACTTCCTTAACAATGGATTCCAGCATTTTCAATGATGTTTGTTGTCAGGCTAACTGGCCTGCAGTTCCCCGTTTTCTCTCTCCCTCCTTTCTTGAATAGCGATGTTACATTTGCTACCTTCCAATCTGCTGGGACCGTTCTACAATCTAGAATCCTGAAAGATCAAAACCAATGCATCCACTATCTCTGCAGCCACCTCTTTTAGAACCCTAGAATGTAGGCCATCAGGTCCAGGAGATTTGGCGGCTTTTAATCCCATTAGTTTCTCTAGTACTTTTTCTCTACTTATATTAATTACATTAAGTTCCTTACCCTCACTAGACCCTTGGTTTCCCACCATTTTAGGTATGCGTTTTGCATCTTCTACTGAGAAGACAGATGCAAATTATTTGTTTAACGTTTCTGCCATTTTCTTATTCCCCATAATAATTTGTCCTGTCTCAGTCTCTAAGGAACCGATGTTTACTTTAGCTATTCTCTTCCTTTTTACATACTTGTAGAAGCTCTTACAATCAGTTTTAATATTTTTTGTTAGTTTTCTTTGACTATTTTTTCCTTTTATTATTCAATTTTTTGGTCATCCTTTCCTGGTTTCTGAAACTCTCCAAATCCTCAGGCTCACTAGTATTCTTCACTACATTATAAGCTTTTTATTTCAATCTAATGCTATCCTTAACTTCATTAGTTAGCCACGGATGTATCACTTTTCCTGTGGAATTTGTGTTTCTTAATGGAATGGATTTTTGTTGAGAATTATGAAATATTTATTTAAATGCTAGCCATTGCTTATCTATTGCAATACCTTTTAATCCATTTTTATGATCTACCTTAGCCAATTCACCCTTCCTACCTATGTAATTGGCTTTATTTAAGTTTAAGACTCTAGTTTCGGACTTACTCTCAAATGTAACGTGAAATTCGATCATATTATGATCACTCTGCCCCAGAGGACCCTTTACTGTGAGATTGCTAATTAACCTGGTCTCATTACACAATACAAGATCTAAAATAGCCTGTTCCCTGGTTGGTTCGATGACGTATTGTTCTAGGAAACTGTCCTGAATGCATTCCATGAACTCGTCCTCCAGGCTACCTTTACAAATTTGATCTGTCCAGTCTATATGAAGATTAAAGTCCCCACGATTATTGCAATACCTTTGTTACAAGCTCCTACTATTTCTTGATTAATATTCTGTCCAACGGTATAGCTACTGTTAGGGGGCCTATATACTACTCCCACCAGTGTTTTTTGTCCCTTGTATTCCTTATCTCCACCCATACTGATTCGCCTTTCTAATCTTCCGAGCCAAGATCCTTTCTCTCTACTGTCCTTATATCATCCTTTATCAGGGCTTACATGCCCCCCCCCCCGTCTTGAACCATTCTGCCTGTCTTTTCAAAACGTCAAGTACCCTGGAACATTTAGTTCCCTTGCAACCACGCATCTGTAATGGCTATTAGATCAAACCCCTTTATCTCTATTTGTGCCACTAATTCATCTATCTTATTACGAATGCTCCACGCATTCAGATAGAGCCTTGAATTTGTTTACCATTATTCCCTGCTTTGACCTTGTTCTCTGCTGCCATTAAACTCTCTGTCCCTTCCTGTCACACTCTGCTTATTTTTACCCAAATCCCTACACTGCTCTATAGCATTGACCTTTCTCTTTATGTTCCATTTGTGCCACCTCCCGTCATTTCTCATCTAACTATCGGCATAACCCTATATTCCCTTGTGCCTCATTTGCTTATCTAGTCTCCCCTTAAATGCATCTATACTATTCACCTCAACCTGTGGTAGCGAGTTCCACATTCTCACCACTCTCTGGGTAAAGAAGTTTCTTCCGAATTCCCTATTTGGTTTTTGGTAACTATAATTCCCTCTTCCAGCTGTTCAACACATCCTCTCACTTCACCCAATGACTAAATCCTCTCCAAGGTGCTTGTTCTCCACTCTGCCATTCTGTAATCCCAAAGCTATGGCATGATGGCCTGTAATTTTGCTCTTCCCCACAAGTGGAAATACTCACTCTGGGTCTACTTTATCAAAACCTTTCCTAATTTTAAAGACCTCTATTAGGTCACCCCTCAGCCATTTCTTTTCAAGAGAAGAGAAACCCAGTCTGTTGTTCCTTTCCGGATAGGTACAACCTCGCAGTTCTGGTATGACCCTTGTAAATCTTTTTGCAACCAGAATTGTACACAATGACTATATCCTCTGCATGATGCTTGTTCTCCAAGTTTGGTCTAACTGAGGTTCGATACAAGTGTAGCGTAACATCTCTACTTTTCAATTCTGTCTCTCTAGAAATAAACCCGAGTGCTTGTTTTATTTTTATGGCCTTATTAACCAGTGCGCTACTTTTAGTGATTTGTGTATTTATACTCCTAGATCCCTTTGCTCAGCCTTCCAGCTGTTCATCACATCCTCTCACCTCGCCCAATGATTAAATCCTCAGCATGGTGCTTGTTCTCCACCCTGCCGGTCAGTAATCCCAAAGCTCATTGTAAGTGAGCAATCGCCTTGTAATCTGTTCCATCAGCTTCCTCTGCGACCTCCCCAGGCCGCCCTTGCACAAAACTCCTAGTTTCCTTGTCTGCTGGATCTGCCTTGCACTCCCTGTCACATCTGCTAATCGGTCTTCTCGCTTGCTCAGTCACCGTTCTGCCAAACATTTCGTGTTTTTAGGCAAGCACTGAAATCCAGGTCTTGCAAGTCCCACCCACCAGCCCTATCAAAATTTCTATTCAGTAACACTGGCAGGAATTCTCACCTCAACCTCATTTAGAATCATTTCACTCCCCCACCTGACTGCTACCCTCCCCTAAATGACATAAGAACACAAGAACCTCCCCACACACTGAGCAGCTTTCAGCCCCGCCATGCTCAACAATTTGTCGCTACTAATCAGCCTTTTGGCCCTTGCCAAACGCCCCCCTCCCCAACACTGAAGGCCCACTATTACCCTCCACTGTCCCTCCCATCACTGGGAAGCGAAATCAACTTTGGCACTCTGCCTCTCTTTCTTTCAGAATGACAAGCTGGAGACATCGTCACATGCCTCCACCAATTCTGCTCTACGGGCAGCTGCTAGAAGTTCACAGTATTTAAGCCATTTGATTTTCTATCATACCTGCTCTCTGCTCAGTGCCCATGACAGCACAGATGAGATTATGACCAACATTAATGGAAAGTACAGTTCTGTTTCATGTCTCATTATTCTATGGCACGGCATATTGGTGTTCCATTCATCTGCCCTAACGTAACACTGTAACATTTTTTTAAATGATGGTATTCAAACAAATATCATTTAAGAAGATCCATCACAGAGATTGCATCTACAGTGGGTACTGATATCGTCAGAGCTTCAATTACTTTTGTCAAAAGGGGGAATGTTGGTCTATTAAACATAGCTAATGGCGAGATTATAACAGACAATAAAGAAATGGCAGTCTCGTTAAATAATTTTTTGTATCCATTTTCACAGCAGAGGAAGAGGACAAAATATCAGCGGCAACATTCCAGTAAGCTGACGGTTGTCCAGCAGTCTGGAGGTCCAACACAGGCCATTCAGCGGCTTTTAAATGGAAAAACAGCGCATGCATGGAAATTTGCATGGCCTGCACAACCTGTTAAAGGGGCCATGCACTCAAAAACAAACAGTGGGAACATTAGCCACAGTACAAGAGTACCAAAAAATAAGTAATGGGGAGGAACTTATGATTTAATACAAGTTAAAAATGGCAATGGAAAAAATAATGGTACTTGAGACAAAAATCTCCAGGACCTGATGGTTTTGCAGATTTCCACTACCCTTGATGTGAAAAAGTGCTTTCTGATTTTATCCTGAATGACATAACTCTAATTTTAAGATTGCCCTCTTGTTCTGGATTCTCCCGCCAGAGGAAATAGTTTCTCTATCTACCATATTGAATTCCTTTATTATTTTAAATACCTCAATTAGATTCGATGAGGAAACTGAAGATGAGTTTGTCATAATTTTCTGAAGCTCTCTAGATTTGAGAATTATGCCGTAGAAAATTGCAATTAGCACTCTATTTAAGAATGGAGGAAAGGGAAAAACCTGTCAGTTTAACATTAGTTGTGGGGAAGTTACTGGAATCTATCATTAGAGACAGCGATTTAGCACTTGGACATGTATGAGCTGATCAGAAAGTCAGAATGGATTTTTGATAGGTAGATCCTGTCTTGACTTTTTGGAGATCACTAACATTGTGGATATTGGAGTGTCTATGAATGCTGTCCATGTGGATGTCCAGAAAACATTTAATAAGGTTCTGCACAAAAGGTTATTAGCAAAATTAAAAGCACACGGAATTGGTGATAAGCTTGTGACATGGGTCGGTACTTGGTTGAGAAGTAGGAGATAGAGTAGGGTTAAAGGGAATGTATCCCATCAAACAACTTAACTACTTGACTACATCACAACATTTACTGTAGCACAGATAGAACACTCTTAGATCCATTCACATGTAGCACTAAGTAGAAAATGACTATCACTGCCCTTAAAAAACATTTTAACAATTAAACATTACTTTACCTGTATTGTTTTCCCATTCATTGCTTTGACTACATCACCAGGTTTATTTGCTCTGCCATTCAGCATATTCTCACACAAAGGAGCCAGACCTAAAAGATGCATTAGCCATTAGTAATAAAGCTTTACCACCAAAATTAAATGTGTGTCTCCCATCTCCTAGCATCCCCAAATGGAGGTGGCAAGAATTATATGCACCCACTATTCAGAAAAGTGAAATCTTTGGTTCAGTACCTGATTCTTCTCATTCTTTCACAATTTAGAGACATTACACACTATTGACAGGATTTAAAAACACTCTTCAATGCACTCAGTGCTCATAAAGTGGTGATTTTCTATAGAATGAGGGGGTCACCTCAGAGAAGTAAGAACAGTTTGTATGAGGACTCTCTGGAGAAGTGCAGATTGGACCTAACCCAGTTCTTTTTGGGAGGGGGGAACAAGGGAACAAGGCACTTAAAACCTCTCCCCTTCCCAGCTAAACTATTTAGTTAACAAATAATAGTTAGAACAAGATCAATTCTGGAACTAGGAGATTAAAATAAAAATTGAGGTAATTTTATAACAAAGGAATTTCCAGTGCTGTCCTCCAGAGATGTAGATTTTTAACCCTTTAAGCACTAAAAGAAATATGAACATAATATTCATACGCACAAAATTACAATTTATTCCAGGAATGTAAATTAAATTGTGACTCTACGCAATACTCGCTTTAAAATGGCATATAAATTGTGTAGATACAGATAATGCTTCCACATGTTAAATACAAGAAATTACATTCAGTACTCAAGGGGTTCATGATGAAATCTTCTGAAACTACTAAATTGTGCACTACTAAATTTGGTAATACCTCCCAGTTTCCAGCATCACAAGAGAATCATATCCCAATGTTTTACCTATAATGTTAAGGGGAAGTTTCAAAGATGCTGCGGTGATGATGGCAGAACAGATTGTTGCTGCTCCTCCCATGTCAGCTCTCATTGCATCCATACCTGACGCAGGTTTAATTGAGATTCCACCACTGCCACAAGAGAAGGTGAAGATGCAGTTAGCTAAAACATAACTCCACATGCATGACTGCAAAATGTTACAATCAAAGCTTGTTCTTAAAACAATGATATAGCTGCTCCCATCGTATGAAATCCAGTTAGAATGAATTTGCTAGGAACCCAAGTGAATTGCTGTGGTTATAGTGCTCTCAGACAGGATATTCCAGTTATCTTTTCAAAATTATGTAGCAACTGAATCAAAATCTGGAAAACTCAACTAACGAGAGAGTTTGCTTTCACATGCCAGTTGATATGTCGAAAGCTGGATCAGGGTAGGATAAAGGTGCGACAGGGTGGGACCATGGCTCAAGCAGAGATTTACTTTGCTGTTGGTGAAAATTCAATGAAAGCCTCCACTGTGGAAAAAAATGACTGATTTAGAAAAAAAATGACTTTTGTCATGGGAGTTTGAATTGGAACAATTTCAGCACACTCCAAAAACACCTGTGATTCAAAACTGGGCAGGTGGGAACTTTAGTAAAGACTATGGGCTAGAAATTGGCCAGCCTTACACCCATTTTTTAGGTGATATTTCGCCTTTTTTGACGTTAAAAGGTGCTCACCTAAATTGGCCAAAGTTATGCGGCAGCGATTTTGAAAAACCTTGAAAATTGGACCGCCGACGTGCATCGCCAAAAAAAGCGCTATCACTTTAAATTGACCGTTCGACGCACCAGTATTCTGCGCGAAAAAAAACGTCAGGTAAAAAGCTGCATTGCCGCCTCAGAAACAGCAGCAAGTACGAAGACCTGGAAAAAAGATAGGTTAAAGTTTTTATTTTTTTAATTCTTTTGCAGCGATTACTTAGTTAAGGGTCTTGTAAATGTTTTGTGAATTTAGAATTTTTGTTTTTTGCAATTTTTTTTGTTTCTCCTCCCCCCTCCCAGGACCTGTCTTTTTAGCGGTAATCGGTCTCGAACAAAAGTTGTCGAGGATTGTGGTTTCCACCGCGAATCCTCGTGCAATGCCAATTTTTACCGTCGCCCGCATTTTGTTGCCAATTTTACCCCTTTAAAAAAATAGCGGTATTTGTAACGTTATTTTTGCGCAAAAATGCTGGGGAAAAAATGCTATCGCCAAAAGTTCAATTTCTAGCCCAAAGATTCAATCTCCAATCTTCTGATTGAGAAGCCAATACGACATATGGAATTTAAAAAAATATTAAGCAGTGAAACCACTCAGAACTTACCTGTCAAATGTTATACCTTTTCCTACAAAGACTAATGGTGATTCACCCGAGATTGTGGAACCGTTATAGTGAATCTCTAAGAAAACTGGCTCTTCATCTGAGCCTTTAGCTACACTAAGGAAAGCTCCCATCTGTTGTTTCTCAATCCAGGATTTGGGTCTATGAATAATGTAAGAAATAGATGAAAAACAAACATTATTGTAAACTGCCTTCAATAAAACAATGTCTTACATAATAACCATTCCTTTTAATTCACTCATCGTTGGCAAAGCTGGAAGTGTTTGCCTATTCCTGGTTGCACCGAGTGGCTTGCTAGGCCATTGCAGCAGGCAGTTAAGAATCAATCACATTGCTGTGGAACTGGAGTCACATATAGAACAGATCGGGCAAGGACAGCAGATTTTCTTCTCTGAATTACATCAGTGGGTTTTACAGCAATTCGAGACTTTAATGGTGACTTTTTACTGATACCAGTTTTTTTTTGATAACTGAATTCAAATTCTCAAACTGCCATGGTGGGATTTGAAATCACGTTCTTTTGATGATTAGTCCAGGCCTTTATTTCCCTACCATCCCATGTAGTGAATCATGTGAATAGAATTAGCTCTTGGATGCACATAACACTCTTGTTCACATATTTGAAACTAAGTGCTGGATGATGATATGAATGCTTTTTATTAGTCAACCTAGACATAGATGGCTCAGAAGAGTTGCTGAAAATTATGAATCTGATGAGAGTTACACAATAACATTGGTTAAAGCTCTGCCAAGATGCATTTGATTCTTCTACTGCAAACCTTGAGTTGAACATAGTAGGTGTAGGCTGCGGCCTTTTCCTTTGGAGATTTATCCTCCTTCCTCACCAAATTTCTCTGGTTCTCTCCCTTTGCTGGGGTATGGTTTCACAAGTGCCAGGTGCTCTCTGGTACCATATCCAAGTGATCATTCTGAATGTTGACTGGGAGTGTTGCCAGCTAACTCAGCAGGAATAGGGGAATCCAGTCTCACAGCTTTCCAGTCTGCATGGCTCAGCTATTCATTACTTCAACTCATTGGGTTAGGGGAGTGAGGTTTGTCCTTGCAGTTTTTATTAGGAGCGAATAAATACAAAAAAATCCTGAGTTACTGTTATTCCGCACTTTGGCAAAGCAATTTAAAAAATGAACACATAACTCTTTTAGCCATCAGTTAAGTTACACCGGCAGGTAATAAGACTGCCGACAGTCTGTCTCAAAGAGGAAAAGCCTTCATTTATTTTTACAGCATAAACACAATATATTAAAGATAACATATACAGGGGACTAAGAACAGATAATAGAGAAGCATTCTCTGTATTAACCAAACTGTTCACAGTCTGGAGTTTTCCTTTGCCACATCTTAATAAATTAATAAAAGCGGACCGTGAACCATTTGCACTCTGCCCTCCAGCCTTTTTCTCATAAGTACTGCAACTCTACATTTAATGTTACCATTCTCAGAACAGGATGCCAGAATTACCTTATGTGTACTTTGACTTTATCACCTGTTGAATGCAGTGCTTGTTGAATGGCCTCAGCAAAACTGGTTGGAGTTAAATAATTAGCTGGTGCTTCCATCAAATGCCGTGCTAAATTCTGTCCTTCTGCATACAAAACTCCTTTCTGCCAAGCGTCACTTTCCAAACTTGCAAAAAAAAAATACAGGTTTTTAAAAAAATGTGCACGTTAAATTCAATGCAATTCAATGAAGCAACGATATTCAGCCGAATCCGTTAAAATAAAATCGAGTCTGCAGTCTTCAGTACTTATTTGAGCAATTTATGTAGTTTCAAAAGGGCAGCATTTTTTCCTTAGAGTTCTTGTACCAAACTACAGAAATCAGCCAAAAAGATGAGTTTTACTTTAAAACCTAATTATTTACAGTACTGAATACCAAAAAAGTGGTTATTATTGCAGGTAAGTGAACAGGTTTAATTAGATTCCATGGGCTCAAGTTTTGGCCTGATTTGCTCCTTTTTTTTGGAGCAACTAGTTTAGAATGGAGCATGTTAGAAATTGCAATTCTCGGCATTTAGTTTGCTCCCGTTCTGGTGAGTTAGAATAGTTTCATTTTAGAACAGATTTTTTTTCAAAAGGGGGCGTGTCCAGCTACTTACGCCTGTTTTACAAGTTTAGGCAGCGAAAACTTACTCCAAACTAACTTAGAATGGAGTAAGTGTAGATTTTTGTACGCTCAGAAAAACCTTGCCTACACTTATAAATCAGGCGTAGGGAACGATAGATTGGGGGGGGGGGGGTGCCAGGAAAGGGGGTTTACAAACATTAAACACTTCACTTTTACAAATAAAGAGCCATCATCAATAATAAATGATATATAAATCAATAAATCAACCAATAAATCAATACAAAAAAATTAAAAAATTAAAAATAATTTTTTTTTTTATCAATAAATAAAAAATTAAGTTTCTACTCACCGACTGCAGCACCCGGGAGCCCTTCAACAGCATGCTGGGACGGGGCCACACCACACCCACCCCCAGTGTCTGTCTTTTTCTCTCTCTCTGTCAGTGTCTCTGTGTTTCTGACAGCGAGGGGTGGGGGGGGGGGAGGAAGGGCAGGGGAGGGAGAGGGAGGGAGGGCAGGGGAGGGAGGGCAGGGGAGGGAGAGCAGGAGAAGGAGAGGGGGGAAAGAGGCGAGGGGTGAAAGAGGCGAGGTAGTGGAGAGGCGAGGGGGGGGTGGAGAGGCGAAGGGGGGGGAGGAGAAGCGGGGGGAGGGAGAGGAGAAGCGGGGGGGAGGGAAAAGCGGGGGGGGCGGTGGAGGAGAAGCGGGGGGGGGGGGGGGGGAGAGAAGCGGGGGGGGGAGGAGAAGCGGGGGGGGAGGAGAAGCGGGGGGGGGGGGGGGGGGAGAAGCGGGGGGGGAGGAGAAGCGGGGAGGGGGGGAGGAGAAGCAGGGGGGGGCAGGAGAAGCGGGGGGGCAGGAGAAGCGGGGGGGGGCAGGAGAAGCGGGGGGGGGCAGGAGAAGCGGGGGGGGGGGCAGGAGAAGCGGGGGGGGGGCAGGAGAAGCGGGGGGGGGCAGGAGAAGCGGGGGGGGGCAGGAGAAGCGGGCGGGGAGAAGAAGCGGGGGGGAGGAGAAGCGGGGGGGGAGGAGAAGCGGGGGGGGGGGGGGAGGAGAAGCGGGGGGGGGGGGAGGAGAAGCGGGGGGGGGGGGAGGAGAAGCGGGGGGGGGGGGAGGAGAAGCGGGGGGGGGGGGGGGAGAAGCGGGGGGGGGGAGGAGAAGCGGGGGGGGGGAGGAGAAGCGGGGGGGGGGAGGAGAAGCGGGGGGGGGGGGAGAAGCGGGGGGGGGGGGGGGGGGGGGAGCCGGGGGGGGGGGGGGGAGAAGCGTGGGGGGGGGAGGAGAAGCGGGGGGGAGGGGAGAAGCAGGGGGGGGGGGGAGAAGCGAGGGGAGAGGAGAAGCGAGGGGGGGGGGAGAAGCGGGGGGGGGGGGAGGAGGAGAAGCGGGGGGGGGGAGGAGAAAGCGGGGGGGTAGGAGAAAGCGGGGGGGTAGGAGAAAGCGGGGGGGGGGGAGGAGAAGAAGCGAGGGGGGAGGAGGAGGAGCGGGAGAGAGAAGCGGGGGGGGGGGGGAAGAGAAGCGGGGGGGGAGAAGAGAAGCGGGAGGGGGGTCAGAGGAGGAGGGGGGAAGAGAGGAGGGGGGAAGAGGAGGAGGGGGGAAGAGGAGGGGGGGGAAGAGGAGGGGGGGGAAGAGGAGGGGGGGAAGAGGAGGGGGGAAGAGGAGGGGGGAGGAAGAGGGAGGGGGAAAGAGGAGGGGGGGAAAGAGGAGGAGGGGGGAAAGAGGAGGGGGGGGAAGGAGGAGGGGGGAAGAGGAGGGGGGAAAGAGGAGGGGGGGGAAGAGGAGGGGGGGAAGAGGAGGGGGGGGAAGAGGAGGGGGGGAGGGAAGAGGAGGGGGGGGAAGAGGAGGGGGGAAGAGGAGGGGGGGAAGAGGAGGGGGGAAGAGGAGGGGGGGAAGAGGAGGGGGGGAAGGAGGGGGAAGAGGAGGGGGGGAAGAGGAGGGGGGGGAAGAGGAGGGGGGGGAAGAGGGAGGGGGGAAGAGGAGGGGGGGAAGAGGAGGGGGGGGAAGAGTAGGGGGGAAGAGGAGGGGGGGAAGAGGAGGGGGGAAGAGGAGGGGGGGAAGAGGAGGGGGGGAAGAGGAGGGGGGGAAAGAGGAGGGAGGGAAGAGGAGGGAGGGAAGAGGAGGGGGGGAAGAGGAGGGGGGGAAGAGGGAGGGGGGGGAAGAGGAGGGGGGGGGAAGAGGAGGGTGGGGAAGAGGAGGGGGGGGAAGAGGAGGGGGGGAAGAGGAGGGGGGGGAAGAGG